>NC_072459.1:998980-1123980 GCF_027596085.1 Anoplopoma fimbria
AACAGACGGTATGTGCAGACGATTCCTAAACCGGGTTTATATGCAAGTGCCGTGCGGCCCAGCTAAGAAGAACTATATTGGTTTTGTTTTTTAAAACATTTTTGGGGGCCTTTTATTAGACGGATGGCAGCGTAGAGGCAGACTGGAAACAGGGTGAGAAAGAGTGGTATGAAATACAGAAACGGTCCTACAGCCAGAATCGAACCCGGGCTGTTGAAATTGAATAACTGTTCAACTAGCAAGGCGCTCCACAACAACGTGGTTCAATTTAGATGAAGTCTCCAGGTGGTTATATTATAAAACAAATACCTTTCACGCTGCTAAAGTAATTACAGTTTACCAGCAAATGCACTCCAACATATAGAGCAGGGACCCGGCTGTTTTACTGTTAGCGATTTAAGAGGTGAGATTCATTATCAAGTTCAAAGCTTTGCAACAATTTAATGAGTCAAATCATAGGAATGCTGATTCAAAGTGTTGCATTCATGTTATCAATAACTGGCACATTGACATGATGTGGATGGTGAATGCTTGTGCCCTTGTTCACCAGGAAACATGTTTGTCTTTTGCACAATTCACAGTCCCCAAACTGCAGATGAAGTTCAGCATCCAGAACATGTGTCCCATCGAGGGTGAGGCCAACGTGGCGCGCTTCCTCTTCAAGCTGCTGTCTCCTTACCCCAGTGACCCCGCTGTGGCCACACTGGTGGACAGCTGGGTGGACACGGCTTTCTTCCAGCTGGCGGAGGGCAGTGCCAAGGAGCGGGCTGCAGTCCTGCGGGCCCTCAACTCCGCTCTGGGCCGCAACCCCTGGCTGGCCGGGTCCGAGTTCTCCCTGGCTGACATGGCCTGCTGCTGCTGCGTGCTGCAGAGCGGCTCTGCCTCCTCTACTCCCGCTAACGTCCAGCGCTGGATCAAGTCCTGTGAGAACCTGGGCCACTTCAGCCCTGCCAAGCTATTTCTGAAGTGACTGGGACGGTCCCGGGATCAGAAACCAGAAGGGTGTCTTACCCAAGCAAAGTGAGAGAAGGGCATTAGAGTATTAAAATGATCCCAGCCATGTCTGGAACCCCCTCTAATGTTTCCCTCCTTACTGTAATATATCATTAAACTGACAAAGACTAAAAAGCATCATGGTTGACGGTAAAGTAACATATTTGTCTCTGCCATGTTGCTTTTGTATAACAAAGGGATTCTTAAGCTACTTTTGCAAGGGAGGAAGCATGAGAGGATGTAAAGACGAGGGCTGGTGATGGATTAAATCAAAGGTACTGACAGAAACAACTCTGTACACTTTCCACCCACTTTGTGCCTAACATGATCCTGGTCTAAATGTGTGTGGTGACGGGTATTACAAGGGGTTTTCATGGGTAATACTTTGCACCATTTGTTTTATTTTAAGACATTAAAACTTCCACTTTGGATGAAACTTTGAACTGAGTTCTGGGGTTTGTTTTTATTTGAATGTTCGATCGCTTTAAAAGCAAATTTCCTCCCAAAAAAACAAGCATGTGTCATTTACTGAAGTGCACCTCTGTGTCCAACAGGTGGCAGGATTGTCATGTATAGTTTGAAGATAATGTAGTCATTCAGTTACTTCACTCACCTGCTGATCCAGAGTCAGAGAGCTGTACCTCCTCCCAGCATACAGGAAGTGGAAGGTAGGGAACCCTTGATTCACACAAAGAAAAAAATCACATGTTAGGAATATCTTTACCAGGCTTCCATGTCTCTGGAGAATGTGTAAAATATCTGGTGGCAACCGGGGTTAACTCACCGAGCACCAACGCTAACATCATAAACAACAAGACCGCCCACTAAACCTCTTACCAACTTCACAACTATGTCCTGCAGGGGAGAAGACCCAGCACAGAGTGCAGCTATGTCTGGGGTTAAAGAAAGTCCACTGCTTTATCAGGTCCTACAGGTTAAAGTTTAGGTTTCTAAATCACCACCCATTAAAGAAGGCCCGACCAGAAACAACCGGGTGTTAAAGGGCAGCATACGAGGAAACTCCAGCAAAAACATGTTTCTGTACTCATAATTGTGAAGACATGTTTGTGCTATTTGAATAATGAAATACTGACAAGACATTTAAGTGACAGGTGCAGGTGACAAATAATTCCAAGATTTTTCCAGAGAACTTCCTCAAATGTTGCTGTTGAAGCTTTAAGGGGGACTCGGGTGTCAATCTCCTGTTCTGCATATTGTCTCTGGAGGATTGGACGAACGCAGCAAACGAGCACATTAACACAGTAAGGACGATGCTCAAGCAAATAAATAAAGTAAAGTTAGGGACTTATGGGTGAATCTTTATCCTGAAAATGTTCAATATTAAGCTCTCAGTTTGAAACCGAGCTGTCATATAAGAGAGACCGATAAAGCAGCCGTGCCACAACATGTTTAAGGGGACTTAATCATGAAAATACAACCAAATAGTCTGCATCATGTGGACTCACTCTATGAGCACAACGCCAAGCCCCAAACCTTCATCAGGCAAATCCATTCAGATAAATGGCCCCGTACACCCGGGGAATAACAACACGCCGAATAGGACACCAGAAACACTTCCTGGTATGAATACAGGTTTGGATCAATGGACTCCTCCAATACAAAAACAAACGTGATACTGAGCTCTTACAATGGAAAGCATGCACATTAACTTTGCCAATATTTTAAAGAACTGGTTCACATTATACAATGGGGCTATGTAAGGACATCAGGAAAGACATTTTCAACAAATCAATCTTGCTCAAAGGTCAATCTAAAAATAGTTTTTGGAATAACGTTCTTGTCTGACTGTCCCGGGATATAATGTAAGAGCTCAGTTTTGCATTTTAACTTGAGGAGCTCATTGACCGTAGTTTGTATGCTTACTGGGAGTTGTTGCTGGTGTCGTCTTTATACCTGTGGGGCTGTTTTCGTGGAATGTTTGTATGAGATCTGCCCGATGGAGGTGTGAGGACTGAAGCGTTGGGTTCATAGTTAGTTTAAGTGATGGACAGTGTGCAGGGTTATTTGGTTTCATTAGGTCAGGAGCTTTTGATCCTTTGCACCTCTCACTAACACTTCATGGTGTGCAAGAACTTTTTTTTGACATTAAGAATTTGAGGCTTATGTGTCGTAAAAAAAAAAAAAAAAAAAAAAAAAAAATCATTATTGGAATATTTATACTCAAATTTCAATATTGGTACGACCTCAAAAATCCTGTATTGATCTGGCTATACTTCATAAATAACATATCAGGATTGCAGAAATCGACGGATATTCCGCTTTCATCACTCAACATGTAAGTAGTTTAAAACTATTATAAAAAGCATATTTTACATTTCCCTACATGCTAATGGGGACGGACCAATCCATTTTCTAAATGTTAGATGGAAAAATTATCAAAACTTCTAGAAGATATTAAGTAATTCTCATTTTACCCTAACCCAACCAGATTATTTTATTAGCTGTAAAATATGTTTTGTATCCACAATCTAAAAGTACTTTTTTTATTTAGTCATCCAGTAGATATTATGTCAAATTTCCCTTTTTGTTGTTTCCATTTTACTCTTAACCTGTTGAGCATTGTGCAGATTTCCTCTAAACTCCCAGCTGACTTGTGACCTGGTTGATGTCTGTATCAGACTGTATTTCTGCAGCGGTCCTTTAGCTGGACACATCTACTGTACTGGTCTGCAGCCAGTTGTTCGAGCTGCTGTTTCCCTTATCAGCTGATGTGTTGTTGAATAGAATCCCAACAGTCTCTCCAGCAGAGTAGACTTTGGAGCACTGCAGGGGAGTTTTTCTAAACCTCTGCCTAAATCTGTCTGACAGGCAAAGTCAAAGAAAGACACAACTAGAATATATACAGAACGATGCATACGTGCAATGATGTTGAAAAGCAGAATCCCAGGGCGTTTCACACTCTCTCTGGGTTTGGCCTCTTCAGAAGTGTCACGTTCTGCACCGCTCGGCCCTCCCAGCATGTTGTGTGAGTGTGTTTGAATGCTCTCACAGCCTCCTGCTGGGCTCCAGGCAGCTGTCTGACAAGACCAACGCTTTCCACTGACATCTGGGCGCGTGGCTCTGAGTACACTTGGGACTCTGCAGCACAATTGAGTGCGTTGTGTCGTCCTCACACACAAACACTGCCGTCTTTGAAACAGAAATCAGTATCTGTCGATGCGCTCCTCTAATACAACTACTTTTGTTAATGAAGGGCGAACAAAAGAAGAAGCAAGACGCAGATGGAAAAGTCTCTTTCCTTGTCTCTTTATATATGATATAAAACTTACAGACAGGAGATGCGTTCTCACTGAGCACCTGTAGAAAAAACTCACTTCAGTTTAACCCTGTGGCCACTTCAGATCACAACATAGCACAGATAGAAAGAGGCTTTCATTAGTTTATGCAGTCCTCCAATATCATAGTCCATGATTGTCAATTTAGGTATTTTCATCAAGCCATTCAGGAGTCGGAGATATATGCTATGCATATCAGACAAGATAAACACATGTGGGCTCAACTGTCTGACATAAAATGTTGCTCCGGGCTTTTTTCTGTGATGAGTTTAGCACATCGATACTGCATCGATTAAAAGGTCTTTAAACATGTTCACTCAGTGAGCAAAGTACACAAGAGGCTGTTGTATCTCAAAAGCTGAATGCGTTCAAAGTAGTCGTCGGTCAGGAAGTTTCTCTGCGAGGTCACCAGGTTGCCCTTCTGACTGAAGAGACGCTGGACGGGCGCCGTGGACGGCAGCGTGGTGTTGTATTTGAGGAAAAGCTGCTTCATTCTGGGGAAGTCCTGAAGGCACTCTAGGCTCTTCCCCGTTCCTTCCACGTACTTGCGGATCTCCTCCACCACTCCCCGCTGCTGGATCTGAATGGTGGGCTTCACCGAGCCGTAGCTGAAGAAGTCGTCTTCGGATTCGATGGTTGACACGTTCCGGCTGGTGTTTGCCTCGGTGATGCTGCAGGGGTCTATCTGGGAAGCCTCTGTGGCCAGCAGGGCGCACATCTCCTCCCGGTCGGAGGCCGCCATCCACCACAAGCGAAACTGCGGCGTCGTCGCTGTTGCAATTTTCGCTTCCGTGCTGGCAAACAGCTCCTGGAACCGCACGTCGATAGCCACCACGATGGCGCCGATGACGTCGCCGAAGTAGTTCGCCGAATCCTTCTGCTCGTTGAGCTTGTTCTTCAGACTGAGCACGGTCGGGATGACCAGACCCAGGTAACACTTCTGCTCCGCCTGGAAGAGTTCAAGTGCAAAGGCGAGCGGGTGGAACACGGCCACGTACTCTTTGAGGAAGGCCATCTCCTCCGGCTGCAGGCGCGGGACCTCCAGACGGGCGCACAGCTCCGTCAGCTCCCGCTCGGTGAGGGAGACGATCTTCTGCACGGCACAGTACTCCACGTTCCAGCGTATGACGACGGGCACCACCAACGCCATCTTTCCTATCTCCTCCGCTGCGTCCATGCCCACCTGCAGATGGTGGCATTTGCTCCACAGCGAGTACACCTTGGCCATGGTGCTGTAGTGCAGCTGGCACATGGGCCCCTGTGACACGGCCTGCCAGAAGTCCTCCGTCACGATCAGCTCCAGGGTGTGTGACGCACAGCGCTGCACGGTGGGCAGGAACAGCAGCATGTCCTGCTCCGGCTCGCCCTCCAGGACGGCGCCCACGTTCTCGTAGAACCCGATGTCGTCGTCGCTCTCCGGGCGTCCACGGCGAACTCTTTGAACACGCTGACGAAGGGGCTGCCGTTGTCCGTGACCGTGGTCTGGACTTTGCTTTCTATGTTGTACGCCACGTGGATGTCGTGTATCCGCCCGGCGATGGTGTCGTGCGTGATTCTGCCCTGCAGCCGGGCGAACCCCAGCGCCGCCGATTTCCTCTCCAGAGAATACCTGTCGATCCAGTGGCAGGTCATCCCGAAGAAGCTCCTGTTGTTGGCCGTCCAGATGTCGGCCGTGGTGCACACGTACTGGATGCTGCTGAGCTTCGCCATCAGCTCCTCCCGCATCCTGGAGAAGCCCTGGTCCACCTTTGTAAACAAGGTCACCCTGTCCATGGACTTCAGCCCCTCCGTTAAGCCCGAGATCAGCTTCCTGAAGCCGGGCTGCTCCAGCACGTAGAACGACTGGCAGTCCTCCACGATGAAGTTGAATATCAGCTCGTCGATCTTGGACTGGGTCATGCACTTGGAGATGATCTCCGCTTTGAGCTTCTTGAGTTGGCAGTGCCTACTCTCCTCCCCGTTGTGCTCTTCTTTCTTCCTCCCCCTCTTCACATCAGGCCTGGCTTCACAGCCCAGGTGTGTTCTCTGCAGGACGGAGCACAACAGCTTCATGTTACATTACATTACATTACAGTCATTTAGCAGACGCTTTTCTCCAAAGCGACTTACAGTCAGTAGTATGTTACATATCATTCACCCATTCACACACTGATGACAGGCTACCATCAAGGTGCCACCATCAGACTCTAACTAACATTCATCATCCAGTCCACACCGATGGCCTTCAGGAGCAACTTGGGGTTAAGTGTGTTGCCCAAGGACACATCGACTGCCGAAGCCGGGTATCGAACCACCAGTTGTTGGAGCAGTGCCATGTTTATGTTCTGAGTTTATGTTCTGAGTTTACATGAGTTTAAAAACTTAACACGCAAAGAGAAAAACTCCAAAAGCCACTTTGTGAAATGACACTTCACAAAACACCAGCCTGCAGCGCCACGAGAGGGTGATCAGCCTGCAGCTACAGTGGAACAGTGTGCATGTTACTCCTCACTTTTCATTCATGCACTCTTTCACACACACACTCTTTCACACACACACACACACACACACTCTTTCACACACTCACACTGACAGCATGCATGCATGGGAGGACTCTGTGCCACTCACATCTAGGTGCTTCTTCAGGTTGGAGGTGGAGGTCTTGGAGGTGGAGAGCAGGTTGACCCTGGGCAGACACAGATTACACTGCACGATGATATTCTTCCCCTGATCTGCCTTGTACGTGAAATGGTGGCGATAACGCCAAGTGTGCATGGCCGACTTGGCCTCGCTGCTGCCTTCATGCTGCTCTGCATCCATCTCCGACATGACCTCCGCTCCTATGCGACGGGTTTCAGGTAAATAAAAGTATGGTAATCCGGTGTAGTAATCGAGATTACACGTAAAGTAACGACGGCGGCGGAGAAATGCTCGTGAAAAAGGGGGCAGGCCTTTGTTCGGACTCTGTCGTCACTGCGCATGCGCACTCCGCAGTCTGCAAAACCGATCGAGAGAAGAGCAACAATGTAGCGCAGCCTCTGCGTGACGTCACGGTCCGCTCCTTGAGACTTTTACTCTCGTTCACTGGGAGTACTTTTACCAGCTGCTCCCAGTGCTGCTCCCAGTGCTGCCACCTTCAGGCCTCACTGGACACATCCATGTCAACACCATAAAGAAATAAAATGAACATTTGAGCAACAATAATTATGTGCAATTTATAGCTATAATAGTTTTTCTGTCTGTAAATATAATATAATATATAGCACTACCCTGAGCCTTCCTTGTAGCACTTATTGTATTCGTATTTGTTTACTGCACTTATCCTATTCGTAGTAGTTTGTAACACTTATTGTATTCGTAGTAGTTTGTTGCAATTATTGTTTTCGTAGTAACTTGCCTCTGCACTATACTTTTGCTCTGGTTTATACTTTGAGATGCTTGTTTAAGAAAGGAGATGCACTGATGACTTCTGGTGACTAGTAGTTCTCTTGAATACCTATGTTGAATACACTTCCTGTAAGTCGCTTTGGATAAAAGCGTCTGCTACATGACTGTAATGTAATGTACTAAAGTAACTATTATTATTATTACTATTATTGATATTATTACTATTATTATTATTATTATTATTATTATTATTATTATTATTATTATTATTATTATTATTATTACTATTATTATATTATTATTATTATTATTATTATAACTATTATTATTACTATTATTACTATTATTATTATTATTATTATTACTATTACTATTATTTGTTTTATTGATATTATTATTATTAGTTTTATTGATATTATTATTATAATAATAATAATAATATTATTATAATTATTATTATTAAATACCTATGTTGAATACACTTATTGTAAGTCGCTAAATGACTGTAATGTAATGTAATATTTCAGTTATTTTTTATTGCTTATTTATAATACTTGTTTTTTTATTTCATTTTTATTTGTATCTTGTCTTTCTTCTACTATGTCTCTTGTGTGCACTTTACTCTCTGCTGCTGTAAGCCTGCACATGTCCCCGCTGCGGGACTAATAAAGGATTATCTTATCTTATCTTATCTTATCTTATCTTATAAAAAAAAAACTGACATAGAAGGAAAAATATTAGTAGTCAGAAACAAAGAAATAGGTATTAAATTAATATTGATTTTCATTATTTATCACAGTATATTTCATTTTAAAATACATAAAAATGCTTTAAAAAAACAGTTGGGATGAACATTGTCCTGGCTGGTTTTATTCATTTTATTCTTTTACTAAATGAAAACATTCAGCTGACAGTTCTCAACTGTTATATTATAAATAACTTTATAGCTTTTAAAATCTACCTTCAATTCAATTCAGTTTATTTTGTAAAGCCCAATAAATAAATCACAAATTATAATTTCCTCAGAGGGCTTTACAATCTGTACACCCTCACATCCTCTGTCCTTACACCCTCACCTCCTCTGTCCTTACACCCTCACATCCTCTGTCCTTACACCCTCACCTCCTCTGTCCTTACACCCTCACCCTCACATCCTCTGTCCTTACACCCTCACATCCTCTGTCCTTAGACCCTCACATCCTCTGTCCTTACACCCTCACCTCCTCTGTCCTTAGACCCTCACATCCTCTGTCCTTAGACCCTCACATCCTCTGTCCTTAGACCCTCACATCCTCTGTCCTTAGACCCTCACATCCCTCACATCCTCTGTCCTTACCATCCTCTGACCCTCACATCCTCTGTCCTTAGACCCTCACATCCTCTGTCCTTAGACCCTCACATCCCTCACATCCTCTGTCCTTAGACCCTCACATCCTCTGTCCTTACACCCTCACCTCCTCTGTCCTTAGACCCTCACATCCTCTGTCCTTAGACCCTCACATCCTCAGAAGTCAATAGATGTCATGTGACCAGAATGAACAACATAACAGAGTTACAACACATTAAATGTTTATGACAGAAATATTCATATAATCATCGTAGTAAGCAGAGTAACCAAGGAAAAAAAGCAATAGTATAGGAATAGTATGAGTAATGTGACTAATAATAAATATAAATACCTCTATTCAATGCTGTGCTCCTCTCATTGATAGTTCACTATGATGCTTTAAACTCACTCTGCATATTAATGAATGAGCTGGTCTGTGAGCCAATCATGGTCCAGTATGTAGCACACACATGTGTACAGGAAGCCTGCAGCTCACACACACTGAGGATGGACTTTACAGAGAAGTAGGAGGCATCTTGTGTCTAGTTAGCGTAACATTTTGAAACGTATCATAGTTGCATATACTGTAGATTCTGTGATTTTCAATAAGGGCACACATTTTCCCATTGGAATTAAAGATAAACTGATAAATCGTGACTATAAGTATAAACAGCTTCATACTTAACCTCATACCACTCTGTGTTCCTGCTCAGACTTTACCTGTTTGTGTTACGGCCTCTCAGGTGTCCTGCAGTGGTAGGACAGAGGCACATCCAGTGGAAGCTAAAGGTGTCTCCCCGCTAGTTGAAAACCTTCCATCTGGCTCAGAGATGCATTAGCATGTCTGTAATCCAGTGTTCACATTGGCATGAATGGTGTTTCTTTTTGCATCTTTAATAAACCAATTTCTCAGCCATATTTCAAAGTCACAAGCATTGGAGGGAAGGGCTTGTGTGAGAGATGGAGATTCTTTAAGGTATTCACGTGCTTTCTATGTTCCTTGCTCGTGATTTTACCCCTCAAAATGCTATGCCACATAATTCAATCCATCCATCCCTCTATCTATCCATCTGTCACTATTTCCTTCCAGCATCCTCTCAGGGTGTAATCTTGGGGAATCAGATGAACCTGAGTGGTTTACGGTGTGCTGTGTGCTAACACCAGCTCACCAAACATCCGAGTGCTTTTTAATGCTCTGCTCCG
This sequence comes from Anoplopoma fimbria, assembly GCF_027596085.1. Classification (NCBI taxonomy): domain Eukaryota; kingdom Metazoa; phylum Chordata; class Actinopteri; order Perciformes; family Anoplopomatidae; genus Anoplopoma; species Anoplopoma fimbria. The sequence goes on from NC_072459.1 coordinate 1,009,166, forward strand.
CAGGGAGTCGGGTGTTTGGCGTTAGAGCACCACAGAGAAGGACCGTAGTGTCAAAACTCTCACTGTTTCTCTCCCCAACCCCCATCCTCATCCTCATCCCCATCCTCATCATCATCCCCATCCTCATCCCCATCCTCATCATCATCCCCATCCTCATCCCCATCCTCATCATCATCCCCATCCTCATCATCATCCCCATCCTCATCCCCATCCTCATCCCCATCCCCATCCTCATCCTCATCCCCATCCTCATCATCATCCCCATCCTCATCCTCATCCCCATCCTCATCCCCATCCTCATCCTCATCCCCATCCCCATCCTCATCCTCATCCCCATCCCCATCATCCTCATCCCCATCCTCATCCTCATCCCCATCCCCATCCTCATCCCATCCCCTCATCATCCCCATCATCCCCATCCCCATCCTCATCCCCATCCTCATCCTCATCCCCATCCCCATCCTCATCCTCATCCTCATCCTCATCCCCATCCTCATCCCCATCCCCATCATCATCCTCATCCTCATCCTCATCCCCATCCCCATCCTCATCCCCATCCTCATCATCATCCCCATCCCCATCCTCATCCTCATCCTCATCCCCATCCTCATCCTCATCCTCATCCTCATCCATGTTGGCTGACAGAGAGTTTGGTAATAGCTTCTGAATTCACTTGAGAGTCCAAATGTCTCAGTTGAGAGGATTGTTTGGCTTCTTAACACTTCCTGAAAGATTCCCCATGTTTAGAAATCATTAGTGAGTTGATTTTAAATTGTACTGTCAGAGGGATTTCTGTTCCTTTCTTAATCAGCAGCAGCTCCATTGGTTGGAGGGTTGAGGGTGGGGTCTCCTCTCAGAGCCGCTGACGTAGTGCTCTCAGGTTTTGACAGAGGCGCAGTCTGTGTAGAACAGAGGGAAGAGTTCAGAGACAGACAGAGACAGAGACAAAGGGGGGACAGGAGATGAAGTGTGAGGAGGGCTGAGGTGCTCTGTGTTGGTTCAGGACACACCTGGTGGGCTCACACCGGCACAGCTGCCACCGGTTGCTTCTGAGCACCAGGTGAGCGTTTCACACAACATCCCCGCTTCTTCTTCTCTTTCTTGGAGGCACTTTTTTCTTCAGCCGAGGAGCAGAGAGAATGGACGCACCTTAAAGAAACCTCAAAGTCGGACCGGTGAGGGTGGACGAGCATGAAGCGTCATGGGTTGGTGTGACCGCGGGGTGCAGACGCTGCTGGCCACCGTGGGGGCTTTCGCTGCCTTCAGCCTGATGACCATCGCCATCGGCACAGACTACTGGCTCTACTCCCGGGCGTACATCTGCAACAGCACCAACACCAGCACCGAGGAGAGCCAGCAGCAGCCCAGGACCAAGAAGGGAGACCTCACCCACTCCGGGCTGTGGAGGGTCTGCTGTCTGGAAGGTAAGCTGCTGCAGGTCTCACGGCCACTCTGCTTTCTTTGTAGACATGCTTTCACTTCACTCTTTGTTTTAAAGAGGGAGAGTGTTTTATTCCTCAGTGCGCACAGAAGGACGCGTCCTTTACGCACGTCCTTTACGCACGTCTCCAAACGTCTCCAAATGTCTCCAAACGTCTCCAACAGGAGGAAGGAACAAGAAACAGGACAATAATCAAACATTGAAACAACTCTCACAGGTTACAGGTCAGATGGAGAGCTGGTTATGCTGGTTATAACAGCAGTGGATGAGACAGGAACAAGCTCCACCTCTGGCACAGTGCCTCCCCATGTGGTGCCCATTCACTGTAAAGACATCTTTCATTCATGTCTTTGTATCCGATGCTGTTACTTGGCAACATCCCTGACATTGCTATGGAAACATGATTTAAAAATAGGTGACTCTGAGTTCACGTCACGTCCAAGCAAATAGAAAAGACAATTCTGATAGAAGTGGAGGTAAACGTCCCACATGTCTGACTTTGTTTTGGAGTGTTTGTGAACCTTTTTACGCAGCTGGAGAGGAGCTGGCAGTCAGGTGTTACTGACCAGCCCTCCGGTCAGCCCCTTCACTCCTGTCCTGACACACAGATTTAGCCAATAAATGAAAGCGGAAGAATAAGACTGACATGTCTTCGTAATTGGTTTAAGATGTTTTTAAAAATACAGCAAAGCGGATGAGCCTCCATACCTCCAGATGCCCTCATAAGATACAATACAGCCACAGACCTGGTATATAGATGCATGCCAATAAGTGTCTGTCATGTGAAACTCTATCTTTTATCTTTAGTTATGATTCTGCCATAGCTCCAGACAGACCCTTTAGAGATAGACTGTATATGCATGCAGGGGGGGGTGTCCACACTGAACACATTGTGCTCCAGTGGAGCTGCTATGAAATGTGAAAAACACCTTTCTTTGTCATTTCTGGAGCTTTATTGCAGTCGACACCTTCTCACAACACAAGGAAACAGAAACTGTTTGTCTTTTATGCTCTTCTGTTGACTGCATTGTCCTTTATGTGGATATAGAGTTTTGTTATTGATGCCTAGACATTTAAACATTTTAAAAGGAGCTGAATGTATTTCATTTTGTCCCACATGAAGAAAAAATATCAATTTGCCTGGACACTAGATACTTTAGTAGCCTTTGTTAAAATCTGTTTAAATGTCAGGCCAGGTGCTTTTCAATATTTGCAGTTGATTCTGTGGATTAGCTCGTCTTCATTCCCTTTTTAAGGCTTAATGTCATCACAGCCCACACAGGGAGCAGCCATCAATGATTAAACTGCTCGTCCTGTGGTGAAGATGGACGCTTCAGACACATGTGAAGCACATCCTGGTGTGTTATGACACTTGCAATTTACTGAGAGTCATGCTTAGCTGGGCGCCGGTCTTTGATGTGGACAGAACGCAGTTTAAAATATATATATATACATATATACATACATACATATACATCCTCTGACTGAGACCCCAAGAAATGAAAATACATTTTAAATGCAAGCCAACGGTAATGTCGAGCATGATTTCCCATCAATGCTTGAGTTGAATAATGAAGGTGGATTAATGACAGTAGAGTAGATGTTGATGAGGTTCAGACTTCTTTTTGGATGCTTATTTTGCACAATCACATAATTCTCTCTGCTACTAGTTGCACCTTTGGGCCTCTGCTTAAAACTACAAGCTGCTGGACGGCGGCTTTGTTGTCACGGAGATCCGTAAGTATAGTGGAGGAGACAAGGAAGGAAGACTCAACCCCCTCCCACACACACACACACACACACACACACACACACACACACACACACACACACACACACACACACACACCCCTGTCACAGTGAAAACACACTTGGTCGTTGCATGGCGGCTCTGTGTATCACAGCGAACACAGTGCAGGTCAGCGCTGCCCTCATTCATGCAGTTCTAAACAGTTGGTTTTTTTCTCCGCTGTGTTTGTTTGCCCACATAACTGTTGTGAGTGAGACTAGTTTGCATCAGAATCCATAATGCATCAAAGGCTGTTCCTAGTAAATCAAACTAATTCTCAGGATAAGAAATAATCCATTAGCAGCTTCATATTTACAGTAAACATCCCCGGTGTGTTGGTGTGATGGTGATGCACGGGGCACCTGAGGGGTGTTTGTGTTGTGTGGTGTGTGTGTGTGGGGGGGTGACTTTGTCATTCCCACTATGCTCCACAAGTCTGTAATTAACGCACTAATAATCCAGCAGGCCTGAGCCCTCTCTCCCCTCATCCCTTCATACACTGACCTCATCCTTTATCCTCACTCTTTTATCTGCTTCATTCTTCTTTTTTAGTGAGACGTCTTAATACCCTTTTATATGCAACAGGGAATTACTTCTTGGCAATGTTATAAAACCAGAATGATATAATACAAAAAAGTATTTTTATACACCATATACTGTATTCAGAAGTGGCACTGTGCTCTTTGTTTTGAGACAATATGAAGTTTGAATCATTTGGGAAATATACAGTACAACATAAAATATATTAGAGAACCTAAAGGCTGCAGTGCTGGAGATCTTTTGTCTTCTTCATCTGCTCTCATCTACTATGTTTATCTTCTAGCCATATGATTATTATGTTTTTCATAGTGTTGATCACTGTCTTTGACCTCTAACACTTTTGGAAACCCTTGCTAGTTTTTTCTTTTGTTCACCTCTGTTCCAAACACTTTTCCTGTAAAGACTTTTATTTTAAACTGTCTTTGTGTCAAGTCGTCCTCTTCATGCTTGCACCAAGAGAGTTGTGTTTCCTCCTCACAATTTAATTAACCTTCTTGTCCAACTTGGGCTGATTTCGGAGGCTTTTGTTTCATTATACTGGCATTCCCTGCTCCCAAAGTAATAAATGCATCTTTCACTAAGGGTTTGTGACTCTTGCATGCATTTGATATCAGCCCTAGTAGCAGTGCTCTTATCCGTTTACAGCTTTAATAAAATCCCACCTGCTGTAAACCTCAGAGCGCTTTTCCTCCGTCAGTGTTCACAATCTCCGTCAAGCAACGGGGATAAGAACAAAGCAGAGCGGTGTACATGCTGCTCCTTTCTACCAGGGTCAGTTATGTGTAGCGTCGCTGAACTTGTATCACCCTCTGGAGGCTGCACAACCCTACTGAACAGCAATATTAAAGTCACCTTTGATTGGCTTATTCATCCGTCTATTTGCAGAGCGACTGAAGTGTGAAAGCTGGGAGGTGGGATGGAGCTCGTTGTCATGATGTACTGCTCCGGAGACGCCACAGTGTTGTGGACTCCATGAGACAATGCTATTGGTGTATTCCACTGAGGCTTCTCCCTGATTGGTTAAGCAGCCTTAATTCAAAATAATGAAGATGTACATCATCCTGTCGCCAGTGGCACAGTACAGTGTGTGTGTGTGTGTGTGTGTGTGTGTGTGTGTGTGTGTGTGTGTGTGTGTGTGTGTGTGTGTGTGTGTGTGTGTGTGTGTGTGTGAAGCAGCGGGTCTGTCTCTTATTTTGTGGGTATCAAAATACAATGAAGACGTCAACAAAGCATCCTTGGAGATTGTTTATGTAAATGAGCTTATTAAAGGCTAACGCGTTGCCATGGAGAAGGGGAGGAGATGCTCAGCGTGGGGCGTTTCAACCAGGGACCCTATTATTTCCCATGTAATGTGTTAACTGCTTAAGATTATTTCTCAATTTGTCACAACACCATCACCTTGTAACACCCCCACATGTGTGGATCAGCAGTTTGGTATGAATCTGTTTGTCTCTCTTTGTCTCTTCTTGTCATTTCACAGCTTTTACATTGAACAAATGTCTTCAGCATGTTATTGCACAATATCTTTTTTTACATTTTGCCCTTTATTGCTCTCGCTGGTACCGTGGATTCCCTCTTTAATGTGTCCTCCTATCTTTATTCCATCCCATCATTCCTCTGCTCCCCACGCTGTGGTTGTTTCATTTCCTTCTACTTTCTTCCCTCGTTCAATCTCCGCTTCCTCCCTCCTCCTTCCCTTCCAGCTAGACAGTAATCTTTATTTCATTTCATAAAGCGTCTAGTTTACAGCCTGAACACACACACACACACACACACACACACACACACACACACACACACACACACACACACACACACACACACACACACACACACACACACAGGCGTCAGACGGGCTGGGGTCTCGTGTACAAGTCAAAAATAATAGCTTTGTGTTTTCACAGTGAAAGATGTGTTTTTTGTGCACATATGAAACCAGCTACACGCTCCGGTGCTGATTTAGTGTTTACACATTAATTAACAGAACCGAGAAGGTGTCTGTGTTTTTATTATCTGCACAGATCCTGATCTAACCACAGGAGCCAGATGTGTTGTTTTTTCCCCCACAAGGCAGAAAGTCTCACATCGCTGCTTAAAATACCATCGCTCTTTTTCTCCTTCAGCGACTAGAAACAGAAACCTGTGCTCCATTTCCAGCCACCTGAATCGACGCTGATTAATTTGATGTCCCTTATTAAGCAGCAGACCTAGTTAATGGAAGCAACTTGCCCTTAAAAAATGCTGGGCCACAGACGATGATGGCTGCTGAACCTTGGGGCACCTGGGAAATGGAGTTGACAGGTGTCTGTTTGCCACCAGCTCAGTCCGTTAATGTGACAGTTGACACTTATACGCTCTAATCTATGCTGCCTGTTAGGCCATTACAGATGAAAAGGGGACTTTGTATGATTGATGAGTGATAAGTATAAAGTCTTAACTGCTTACAGAGAAAGGAAAAGCTGAGCTGAGGTTCAGCCTATTGACTGTTCCATAAACTCCTCACTCCGTCTCCAAAACTGTGATTGTCCAATCACAGTATGGATTTCTTCACATGAGGCAATGTGCATTCAGTGAGAGAGACATTCAAAGAGTGTGGAGGGTGGTTTCCTCTTTTTCTATCCCTCCCAAAGCTGAAAGCACAATTTCAAAAATGTAAGAAATTGTTTAAAAAGGGTATTTATCTGCCCAATGCCAGGGGCTTTTTCTCTGGCTGACTATAAGTCATTTCCAAAAAAACGGCTCGTTCATGATTAGAACATCCACTTTGAAAATGTTAAGTTAAATTAGCAAAACAGGGTTATGTCAAGATGAAAGAAATCTTACATGTTTCCTTCTCACACATGACGAATCAGCTCCTCACGGCATTACAAGAGCAATGCTTTTTCTTTAGTTACACGCCCGACACATGCCATAGATTTTTCAGTCTGTTTCCAGTTTTTTTCACTCTACCCTTCATGTCTGGTTTTGATTCCTCGCCTTGTGTGTTTTTCTGCTGTTTTAATTGCTCTGATTGTCCCACCTGTGTGTAATCACCCTGTTCACCTGGGTATATTCTGTTTTATTTGCTTTGCTCCTGGTGTCTAGATGCCCTGCGTCCTTGTGTGATTCTTTTTTTCCTGCTGTTCCCAGCTTGTTTTTGGATTCTCAGCTGTACATTCTACTCTCTGAGCTGCCTCCTCCTCAGTCTTTCTACATTTGGGTCCAAACTGACAGTGGTCAATGTGTCACACTTCACTATCATTGTGTAGTGCATTAAGTGCTGTGCGAGAACCAAATACTTGACAGGCATAGCAACAGTAACTATAGTGAATGGTCACTTGCTATTCCCCACTCCAGGATGCAGGTGAATGCAAAGAGATATTAGCACACAGAAACATGGATATACTTCCATTAAAATATGCAAAGTAGGCCCACATCTGATTCTGTGGGTGCAGTTTGCAGGGTAACTGAAGTGGTGAAGTTATTCACAGCCCAAACGGTGAAAGAGCCAAAGAGCTCCCAGCATTACCGCCACTGAACACATCCATTAACCCCCCTCTAGACAAGGTGTTTATAACCCTGCACCATGAGAGCCACACCCTCCTCTCCCGTTCTAGCTCACCTCGGCATTAAAAGCTTCTTTTGTTGTTCAAATTGGCTTCTTGTTTCTGCTGCCACTCATCCGTTCACCTGAGCTGGATTTGGACACGCGCCACCACCAACGCTGTCTTAATCCCAGCACCGTATGAGCGGAAACACTGATCCCTGAAAACACCAACCCCTCCTCACGTTGGCTTTCCTCCTACAATGTGTGTGTGTGTGCTGAGCTGTGATCTCATGGTGGACAGCGGGAGCTATAAAAACAACAATCCATGTCTGACATCCAGAGTAGTTTTTAAAAATGTAGGTCAAAGTCTGATTTATGGTTGGAGGTGAAAACCATGGAGAGGTTAATCCAAGAGAGTGTGTTTCATTGGCTGCTTCATTTATGGATCCAGTTTGTTCCATTCAACAAAAGCTCTAAGGAAGAGTCTGTACAGTGCTTTTAGAATAAAGTGATGTTAAAAAAACAAAGAGCTAACAATGTCTTTTCTCAGTTTTTTAGTTGTCACAGCAACAGTATAATAGCGTTTACAGAAGACTGAGTTAAGTTGAACTAATCTGAAGGCTGTGTTTCCCTTTTAACCTCCTGCTGCTCCCGTCGTCTCTTCTTTCTCAAGAAGCAGAACTGTTTAGATATGAACAATAACCAGAAGGGACAGAGCGTTTACAACCTTCGCCCTGAGGCTCTATAACCACCAGTCTGTCTGAGTCTGACTTTAGTCTTTTATTTCTGTTTCTGTCTTTGAAGCACTTTGTAATATCTATTGTTATTTTCCGATAATGGATTCTCCAGTCCTTCCTCTTTCATCAGAGACAGAGTTTAACAAATTCAGGTTGTTTGTTGGGGAGCAACTGTCGAACTCCGTCACCCAAACATCCTTTAACCAACCGAAACCAACTGGAGTCAAACCCCCCAAAAAGGAGATCCATTCCTGTATTCTAGATCCTTTTTGTGGTTTGAACGCCCCTCCTAACATCACATACTGTATATCTGTGTCTTATAGCACCTTGGGGACTGTATTCATCATTAACATGGAGACTTTCTCTTCTCTGTCCTGCAGGCATCAATCAAGGCAGCTGTTACAGAATCAACCATTTCCCTGATGACAACGACTACGACACAGACAGCTCTGAATACCTGCTGCGTGAGTGCTCCCCTCTCGTCCTCTTCGTCTGGATTTGATCTTTTCTTTATTTGTAAAGGCGTGCAGGAAGTCCGCTGACCTTCAGCGTCTTTTTGTTGGTTCTGAGAGCAAGTCTCCAAACAGCCGATACTCTTTTATACAGAGATTGATGAAATGCAGAAGAAAGGCCTTCAGTGAGACAGGCTTTAGACATGTTCTAGGTCGCTGTATCAGAACACAACCCATGATATTTATTTATTATTGTCTGTTTGGATATCTGGCTTTTCTTGGAAATGATTTTAAAGCAGTTATAGTTTCAAGTTGACTCTCCTACGTTGATTAAATGTTCCGTACTTGCTAATCAATTAGCTCCAACCCACAAAAGATATGGCGACATGGAGCTGAAACAAAAGGGAGCTCATTAATATTTTCTTACTAAGAACTGAAAACATAAAAAAAGCGTAAAATTACTTTTACATTTGCAGCGCAAGCACCCTGTATTATTTTTCTTATTTGTCTTAATTGCTTTGAGTGATGTTGGTGCAGGATGAGCAGGTTTTTTTGCATTCTGTTACATGGAGCATATTGTGAGGATGCTGTATGTAACCATGAGATAAACTTGTTTACACTGGACTGTGGTGACAGGGACGTAAAATCCTTGTTGAAACCAGAATAAATTGTCTGCTGCTTGTAAAATTTCAAGGTACTTTTCTGTGAAAGCTGATTAAAAATGACAAAGCTCAGCATAGACTGTGATTAGTTTGATATGATGTTGGGATATTCAATCAGCAAGAGACCTGCTTTTAAAGCACAGACAGTCCAGTATCTGCAGACCATGTGGAGAAGAACAAAGACAAGTACCAGAGGCTGGACAAGTCCAAAGTTCAAAGGAGGGCTTAACAAAACGATTTACATATCAGTACTCTCACCCATCCTTGGAAACTTTGAAACTCACACATGATTCATTTGTGTGGAGGTGACAGTCAGTGAGAGCTCCATCTCCATCCTCCAGACGATGAGCAAGCTGTGTCACAAGTCAAAGCCCCGAAGTATTGAAAAGACAATTTTCATTTTAAAAAACTGTAAAGGAATTCTCAACATCCACAATTGATTTATTGTTGCATTTAAATGTGTCTACATTTCCTCACAATCTGATCCATTTATTGATGGATTGATTCATTTATTTGTTTTCATCTTTTATTAACGGGTCTCTTTATTGTCCTATCAGATATTGGTTCATGAATTAAAACCATTTAACCCAGTTGTTAATCATCTGGTTTCCTTCCTCCTCCGTCCCTGCAGGTATAGTCCGTGCCTCCAGCGTGTTCCCCATCATCAGCACCATCCTGTTGATGCTTGGTGGGCTCTGTGTCGGGGTGGGCCGAGTCTACAACAAGACCAACAACGTCCTCCTCAGCGCCGGCATCCTCTTCGTGGCTGCAGGTGAGATGGAGGGTTACACAATGCTAGTGAGGAGCTGCAGGTTTTTATAGTGAACAAAGGCAGCTGAGATCACATGTTGTACTGAATCAAAGGCAACGCAATCACCAAAACGAACGTGATTCCTCGCTGATGAAGGTCAGGCTCTCCATTCATCACACACAAGTGATGAGGTCACACGTAATCAAGGATCTCGGTGGTGATGAGCGTTCCATCATCGTTAGTGGTGAAGTCGGAACATTGTCACTCTTGTCCTCACTATTTCATCCATCTTTGTTTCTGTGTCTCAGGTCTGAGCAACATAATCGGCATCATCGTCTACATCTCCAGCAATGCAGGAGACCCGAGTGACAAACGTGACGACGACAGGAAGTACACGTACTCCTACGGCTGGTCCTTCTACTTTGGCGCCCTCTCCTTCATCGTGGCCGAAACCGTCGCCGTCCTCGCCATCAACATCTACATCGAGAGGAACAAGGAAGTTCGCTGGAGGGCGCGGCGCGAGTTCATCCGCTCGCTCTCCTCCTCCTCCCCGTACTCCAGGATACCGAGCTTCAGGTACCGCCGGCGGACATCGCAGGCCAGCTCTCATTCCACGGAGGGGTCGCGGGAGAACTCGCCGGTGGCCGGTCTGAAGGGGGGGCCGTCGTCCAGCGGGCCCCTGGACGAGCTGTCCATGTACGCCCTGGCGAGGGACAGCATGACGGAGAACACGTACAGCCCCGAACACGAAGCTGAGTTCCTCCAGGTCCACAACTGTTTCCCCAACGATTTAAAGGACGGGGTGAACCGCAGGACCACGCCGGTGTGAGAGGACCACCTACGAGGACCACCTACGAGGACCACCTACGAGGACCACCTGGAAGCGGAGGAACATGAAAGGATGAGCGATCAGTGCTTGTGATAGCCTGCCATCTAAGAGGCACAGGGTTCGGAGACACTGTCCTCTTCTTTTTTTGAAAGGACCTGAAAGGAGAAGAGAGGCAATTCACAAAACCTGAGGACCATTTATCTGCTTTCAGAGAACATCAAAGCAGAGTAGAGTTTTCATTGTCTGTGCTGTAGCCGATTCAAACCCGTTGTTTGTGTAACACTAAACATGGTGGGTGTGACATGTTGAGATGTGCCAATCAGCAGTAATCTACCTGTAAATGATTCAACAAGGTGCTAAATGAAAAATGTATTCTTCAACTTGAAAGTGTTCCATTTGTATGTATGTATATAAAATGTGGACGATTCTCCAAAGTCTGTATTATCCTCATAACCAGTCTGCTCTTGCCTTATACTCTCTCTCTCTCTCTCTCTCTCTCTCTCTCTCTCTCTCTCTCTCTCTCAGCACTGTTCTGTCCTGTATAGTAACGTAAGGCCTTTTAAACAAACTCCATTTATAAAGTGGTTCTGGAATCAGTGTTTTCACAAACGGTGGACTTGCTGAGTTGTTACGTATTGAATGTATTGAATGTTTAGTATTCCAGCGACCGTTGAGTCCTCCAAACAATACGAGATGTTTCGCCTCCCTCGCCGCCTCTTCCTTTATTCTTCTCTGACATTTGTAAGACGAAACAAAATGTGTTTTGTCAGCGGAGTTCAATGGGCCCCTTTTATTTTCACTTCCATATCAGTCGATTGTGACCAAAAGGGGGTTCTCAGAACTGTGAAAACGGCACAGGTCAGGACTTCCTTTTGCTCTGAGAGAAAAGCTCCAGAGTGTCGGATGGATAAGGATCAGAGCCGGGAGGAGAACGTTTGTCCGTCTGTCTGCCTTTCACCCGTCCAACAGACGGACCAGACAGAAGCAGAGGGAGCTGTCTGCGGCCGGGTCCCTGAAGGATTTGGCTCTAATAACTGTGTGTGTGTGTGTGTGTGTGTGTGTGTGTGTGTGTGTGTGTGTGTGTGTGTGTGTGTGTGTGTGTGTGTGGTGTGTGTGTGTGTGTGTGTGTGTGTGTGTGTGTGTGGCTGTGGCTGCTGTCGTCCTGCCAACCATCACTGCTCTTTCTTTTAGTTCTCTCAGGAAATACAGTGTTGTTCTTGCAGGTTCTCTTTTGAGGTCCCCCCCCCCCCCCCCCCTACTGTATGGCAGTGCTGGGAAATGGACCGGTGACAAAGAAGACAGAAACCTGGTGAAAATGATTTAAGAAAAAAATTCAAAAATGCCATTATTGTATTTATTAAATGCTGTGAGTGTTTGCTTGAGCTTTCTTCAAAGAACCAGCTGTGTGTGTGTGTGTGTGTGTGTGTGTGTGTGTGTGTGTGTGTGCGTGCGTGTGTGTGTGTGTGTGTGTGTGTGTGTGTGTGTGTGTTTCAGTCTTAGGGCTATTCAATTGGTTCTGGTTTGGCAGTCATGTTTGATTGTATTTCGTGTTTTTTTCGATATCCCGCTCATATGATCGGCTTCATGTAACAGAACGCCTCCGTTATGATCCATTCTAAGTGTAGATCTAAACACTTTTATAGTACAAATCCAAATGTGTTTGTTTGTAATGTAAAGCTGTAAAGTTGTATAAAAAAGTACAATAAAAATACAAAAAAAAAAACATTGAATGTGAAACAGATTCAAAGCATTTTACTGAACAATGTCTCAATAATTACGCCTTGGTCATTGGACATATTCAGGTAAACACACTGTTTACGGTAAATCTATTGGATGTTCTGTGAGGTGAAGTACAGTCAGTATGTTTAGGAGACAAAGCTATACCTTTTGTGCACTCCTGTACTTTACTTTGTGTGCTTTTTTTGATTTATGGCTTACTATTGTTGTGAAATAAGTACATTCTCAATATTTTCTTTCAAGAAATTAGTGATAAACATATGCTAATAGTCTGACCTGTAAACCAAAAGAATGACAGGAAGAGAAACCTAGGAACTTGTCCTACTGTATCAGAAAAATGATTCCCTTTCCATGCTGTTTCAAGACAAGCATTGGATAGGAGAGTGCCTTTGATTTCCTGTATTTCCTGCTTTTATTGTTACAATCAAAATCATTTTTTTTATTTCATCTGAATTGGATTGTCTCTATCATTTTTTGCTTTTTTTGTCACAACCCATGACATACTGTACATAGACAAATAAACTACATCAGGGTCATTGTGTTGTTCTATAGTGGTGATTTCTTTTACAGGTATGCCAGTGTTTCTATGAGGCTGAACTGTGACATGTTGATGTTTAGCGGGTTTAATGTTTAGCATGTTAAACCATCTTAGATTAGTGTGTTAGCATGCGGCTACTTTGGCTACTAAACACAAAGAAGCCTACAGCTGTGGCTGATGGGAAGGTTCTGCAGTTATTTGGTCACAAATCGCTCAAGATCTAATTGATCTGATGATGGCGCTAGAGTAAAGGTTAATGGATCACAATTCATCCTGAAGGGAACATGAATGTGTGAACCAAATGTCATGGAAATTCACCCAGTAGTTGTTAGGGGAAGAATCAGGGATCACTGTCAGAATGGTGCATCCTCTGGGAACATTGAACATCTGTAGAAAATTGACTTTTAATCCATCCAATAGTTGTTAAGATAGTTCAGTAAGGATGCATAACAAGATACAGATACAGTTGTAGAGGAATTGTATAAGATTTAAGCCAAATAAATACAGCCACAGGCATTCACCTGAAGGAGCCTGATTTCCATTGAAGACCTCTGTTTGCAGCGTTCCATTCAGATTTCTGAGGCTGACCTTCTGAGTCCTGAATGCCTCTTCAGCTCTGCTGCAGACTGAATCACTGTCATCTCAGGATGAGCGATCAGCCTCTTCAGCCTCAGAGTCTCTGAGTTATTTTGGCAAAGAAATAAATCAGTCAGCGTCCTGCTGATGGCAGCACTTTGAGATTAAAGTGATAATAAGCCGTCACTGTCACTCAGAGAGGTGACACCCGACCAAATGAAGACATTTATTTATTGCAAAGCTGATAAAATCAGTTCCCAGATTGGACCTTTGTTTTTTCATTGTGTGTGAATATAGAAATATCGCGATTGACAAAAGAGCAGATGGTAACGGGCTGAGAATAGGACTATTCAGCTCAGGTTGAATCCCTTTAGCCAGGTGTTAGTACCTCTCAGGGCAGAATGACTTCACATTACAGTAAAGCGTTATCAAAGCTCAAGGGAAAGCTGAATATTACCTGCATATGCATATTGTAGTTGCATCGTTCAAAAGCACTGCATCATATAACTGTATACAGAGCACACTCTGTCTAAAGTAAAGGAATGCTGTGGCTCATATAAGAAAAAATTAAAACCACATTACGCTGTCTGATAGGTGTGATAATGCTGGCGTGATTTCAATTATGGCCGCTGTTTATCTAGCTGGGGAAATTATCTTTTGATAGAGAGATCTGATGTTGCAGTTAAACCGCTACATCAGCTCCACCTAATTTCATTTCCCTTCATCTGTGCTCATTAACTCTCTCTCCTCCGCCTCCTGTTGATCGATGGCCGCAGCTTTTTGCTAGAACAGGTGAAATGTACGGTGACTCATCCCGCTGTTTTTAGAGAGGAATTTGAACGTGACCCTCATAGAAATGGCCTCGGGGCAATCTAATTTAGCTTGAGTAATGTTGCCTCTCATTAGCAGATGAATATGCAGTCAGGTCCCTCTGAAGGCTGTGCACTCTGTTCTGTTATGAGTAAAATTAGCAACTAGTTAAGGTTGTTTTTCATCCTGGAATAAAAAAATCTGACAGTGGCAGCCGTAATAGAAGTTAATCACTGCTGATTCTAGATGTCTCAATCCTGATTCCAGCAGAAGGTTGTTCTACGTTCAGCTTTCCTGCTGATATTTCTGGTGATGCTGTCACCTGTTTTTTTCTCGCGCTGACGACACGTCGTCCACGCTGCCGGCTGTTGCTTGGAGACTCTGCAGCTGTGAGGTGTTTGGTCTCTGTGCAGTTACCGTGGGACCGTGAGCTAATGAAGCAGGTCAGAAGGTCACCGGAGAGACAGGCCGAGCCAAAACACACGATTATGACACACTTAGAGACCAGCGCTGGCTCTCACAGCCTCCACCGGAGAAAAAAGCAGTTTTGCTGCAAATGCTTCCAGGTGGAACATGATAATGAACACAACTGTGTCTCATCTCCTCTCCAACAACACTGTGGGGTTTCTGTTTTTTCTTTCAAAGCTACAGATGGAGTGACAGATGATTCATCTTTGATGATCAATTTCCCAGTTCAGTTATCGACTCATGCTGTTTACAGAAAGCTCTTTGGCTCTCTCAGATTACATTCACCTTCTAAAAGGTGTGAGGCGTCAGACACGCTGTCATGTTTCTCCCCAGCCCTCTGGTCTCTAAACACACGGACACATATTTTGTATAATTGGCGTAGACATTAAACAAACAGTCCAGATTCTCTCTTTCTCTGTTTTACAATCTTACATTTCTCTCATTTCTTTTCACCCCCTGCTCTTCCTTTAGACGTCTTCCCGTTCAGTGTGTTGAATCCCAGAGCTGTGTGAGCGTTGTCAGGGCTGGAAATGGGCCAGAATCCAGTCTAAAGTGGGGCACAGTGGTTTATAAAAAGCATGTCCATTTACTCAAGGATTTCATAGGGAAAAGGTTGATCGTGCCTTTGAGATGTTTCAGGTTATTAGTGTTTTTTCCGTCCTCAAACTGTGTCATTTTTTAGTTAAGCTATCAAAAACATTTGTGTGCCTAATTAATAATATATGTAGTTAAAATACAATTAAAAGTCTTTAGAAAAAAGAAAACATGGTACGTAACATTCATGTTCAGCACACGATATGACACAGACACTAAAAAAACATATATTGGCTCCAAATCACCTCGGTCTCCCTCCAAACGCCTCAAATACTGACGGTTGGTCAGTCCCCTCGACGTCTTTCAGTTAACTCAATGTTTACCCACCTGCATCATTATCAAACGATCAGAGCAGCTGACGTAGGACAGAAGGCGAGATAGTCCACACAGGACAGACGAGACGGGAGGTGGACGGGTCAAACAAACACAGGACACCGCTGTTAGTTTCCTCTGGGAAACTTACAGTAAACTTTGACATTTTGACATATCAGTTATTAGTCACGTGACTCATTTGTAGTGACATAAGTCAGCCCTGCTCTTTTCCTGAACCTGACTAAGTGGTTTTGTGGCCTAAACCTAACTTCCTGTGAAGACGGAGGATTATTTCGAAAACTCACGCTAGAGGGAAACGTAAAACGTATATATTCAGGAGCATTCAGAAAGCCAATTCATTAAATAAGAGTATTACAAGTTCTGAAAATAGATAACGCATATTTTGATGTTATAAATTTCAGAGCTCCTTTGTCGGAGTCCTTTTTCTGTCTTTTGTAGATCAGCAATCTAGATCAGCTGCTGGCACCAGGTGGGACCCTTGTCTCCCGCCTTGGCTGCTGATTGGCTGACTAAGTAGATCAGCTCATTCAGATGACAACTAATAAAGGACCCCCCCCCGGAGTCCCCCTGGTACAGCGCCTGAGACAATCGAGCTGCAAACGGACTGAATAAGGATCTAAAAACACGGAGGATGTTTCAGATAAATGATGGATTGATAACATCAGTATTTGGCAGGGCGATTGAATATTGAAAAGCACTGTCAGAACTTGAAGCTGGAAGTTTTCAGGAGATGTTGCAGTAACTTACATGCTCACTATCAATAGACTGTTCCCTGAACTGAAGGAACGTGTCTGACCTTGACCTGACAGCAGACAGGTGGAGGTAAAGGTGTAATAGCTGTAAACAGGCCCCAGTGCATCTTCATCTCGGAGCTGCATGGCCTCAGCTCACCGAAAGGCAACTTGGGAGGAGAGGAGTCGAGGAGAGAGGTAGAAACTAGGGCACTGTTATCTGGCCCCCTTTTTTTTTTTACCAACCACAAGGCGCCAGGCAGAGAAAGAGAAAGAAAGCGCTGTGGACCGGAGAGAGGAGAGAGGAGAGAGGAGAGAGGAGAGAGACCAGGACATCACAGGAGTGAAGCTGCAGACGAGACCAGGAACCTCTGGAGTCAACATCCAACGCTGAGGAACCGAAGACAAACAAGACAACCTTCCCTGTCCTACACAGTCTCTACGACCACACACACTCCATCTATACACACACACACACACACACACGTGCAAACACGGGCACGTGCACGCACAAACGTCGGAAGCTTTGCACACAGAAAGAGTGGCAACATGTTTGAGGAGCAGGCGACCAGGGTGAAGATCACGTCCGTGGTGATTCTGGTGGGCATGTCGGCGATGCTGGCGGCGGTGGTGACCGACCACTGGGCCGTGCTCAGCCCCCGCGTGGAGAAGCTCAACGCCACCTGTGAGGCGGCCCACTTCGGCCTTTGGAGGCTCTGCAAGAAGATCATCTTCATCGTGGAGGAGGACCCTCAGGGCAAAGGCTGCGGCCCCATCAGCTTACCCGGAGGTAAAGAGCCTTTAGGTCTTCCTGTGGGTGAATGATTTCTATCATTGCAAATTTCCCCGCTGTGGGACTAATAAAGGATTACCTTATGTTGTTGTTAAGGTTCACGTCAAGGTGACAAACATTTATGATATATTCTCACACTTATATTTGTGTCAAGGTGAATTTGTTGTGTCTTGCTGACTCACAACTAACCAATCCTGGATGTTCAGTCACTTTGAAATGTTTTCTTTTGCTGTATTTAGAGGCACAAGGAGAGAAAAATATTGTATATTGTTGAAACTTGGATTGGAAATGCCTTTACTTCAGTTCTGCTTTATGTATCTGTGTAAACATGCAGGTAAAACCAGACAAACAACAGAATAATGGACTGAACAGCTGATTGTGGTGGTCTGTCTGCTAGCTTTAACAGTAGACTCACTGATTTATTTTTAATGAAACATCATGCAATCTCAAGAACAGCCTTAATGAATGTAAAGAGGGACCAGTGAGCAGTGAGGGTTGGAGTCAAGTCTCTTTACATGAAAAGCCATTTTGGTCAGCCTTATCCTTGTTCTATGAAACCATTATTATGTTCAGCAGAGAAAGTATCTTAAAGCCCATCAGATAGGTATGGGCATAATGGAAGAGCATCACTTCACACTTAACATGACAAAAACATGAATCTGTTCTGAGAAATAAAATCCATTTTACCTCACAGGAAGTGTTACGTAATCAGTCATCATATCTCCGACTCTCTAAATACTAGAATGTAGATCCTTTTAACTTACTCCATCTTTGTTTCAGTCTGGCTCACCATGCCACAGCAGCTTTGATCAAATCATGACTGTCCACAGAGAATCCACCTAATTCAAGCAGTGTTTTCTGATGCCATGGATAAACCTTGGTTTGGCTGAGTGTGAGAACCTGATTGGTGCAGAATCAGTGACAAAGCGTAAAATGAATGTGTCTTAAAGTGAGTGCTTTGGTTGAGTTATTTCCTTTCTTTGCTTCACATTGCATAAAGTAAGTGATTCCCCAAAAAAGGTCAAAAACATTCTGTCTAGTATTCAAACGTCTGCTTCTGTAAAATAGCCTCGTAGCTTTAATTAGCAGTCCCGTTTCAGCAGCCCGGCCGGCGGGTAAGCAGCACCGCGCTGGCCTCTGGCTGTGTGTGCGTGCCTTGCAGCCTAACACGGAGATCTGACTCTGACTCTGTCATCGACTGAGCCTCCGGCTGCAGCACTTCAGGATCAGTGTAGGCCTTAATGAAGTGTGGCTGCCCGCTCCAGCTCCCGAGTTAAAGTACACCTGGGAGACTCGGGAGGGATGAAGGGGATTTGGGGAAGAAAAACAGAAGTGTGTGTCGGTGGATGGAGGCAGGGAGAGAACCTTCATAGTATCCACAGAAGGAGGGCGAGTGATACTGTAGTAGGGTGTTAAAGGGAGAGAGAGAGGACCAGCAGAACACCTTCTATCTGTTCAGACCAGCAGTCTTTACCCCCATCGGACAAATAGCTGACAGACTCACAACTCAAATATTCAATTCAGTTTATTTTGTAGAGCCCAAAATCACAAATTACATATTTGCCTCAGAGGGCTTTAAATCTGTACACATGAGACATCCTCTGTCCTTACACCCTCACATCCTCTGTCCTTACACCCTCACATCCTCTGTCCTTACACCCTCACATCCTCTGTCCTTACACCCTCACCTCCTCTGTCCTTAGACCCTCACATCCTCTGTCCTTACATCCTCCCTCACATCCTCTGTCCTCACCTCCTCTGTCCTTACACCCTCACATCCTCTGTCCTTACACCCTCACATCCTCTGTCCTTACACCCTCACATCCTCTGTCCTTTCACATCCTCTGTCCTTACACCCTCACATCCTCTGTCCTTACACATCCTCCCTCACATCCTCTGTCCTTACATCCTCTGTCCTCACCCTCACATCCTCTGTCCTTACACCCTCACATCCTCTGTCCTTACACCCTCACATCCTCTGTCCTTACACCCTCACATCCTCTGTCCTTACACCCTCACATCCTCTGTCCTTACACCCTCACATCCTCTGTCCTTACACCCTCACATCCTCTGTCCTTACATCCTCTGTCCTTACACCCTCACATCCTCTGTCCTTACACCCTCACACCCTCACATCCTCTGTCCTTACCCTCACACCCTCACATCCTCTGTCCTTAGACCCTCACATCCTCTGTCCTTAGACCCTCACATCCTCTGTCCTTACACCCTCACATCCTCTGTCCTTAGACCCTCACATCCTCTGTCCTTACACCCTCACATCCTCTGTCCTTAGACCCTCACATCCTCTGTCCTTAGACCCTCACATCCTCTGTCCTTAGACCCTCACATCCTCTGTCCTTACACCCTCACATCCTCTGTCCTTAGACCCTCACATCCTCTGTCCTTAGACCCTCACATCCTCTGTCCTTAGACCCTCACCTCCTCTGTCCTTAGACCCTCACATCCTCTGTCCTTAGACTCTCACATCGGCACAGGAAAAACTCCCCTAAAAGACCTTTAACAGGGAGAAAGAAGGAAGAAACCTCTGGGAGAGCGACAGAGGAGGATGGACAGAAGTCAATAGATGTCATGTGTACAGAAGTATGTAAATATGATAAACGATCCATTTATAACCCCGATAACCTGACAGCAGGAGTAAAACTGTGTCAGAACATCTGTGTAGAATCACTGGCTTCCATGATACTCTACACAGTCTGGCATGGACAGGGTTGACGAGGGAGCGAGGAGCCATCTGGCAGACTAAGCTTGTCGGCGGCTCACCTGTCTTGCTTCCAGCAGCGAAGTTCAGCCCTCAGTGTGCTGCCACCTGTCAGAGTGTGTGGGGCAAGAAGGATCTGCTGTTTCAACAGAGACCCCCCCGGTTACATTCCCACAACTCACAGTGGCGTTTCTAGTCTTGGCTTATGAGCAACAATGAGTCATTCTCTCATATTACCTGAAGATGTCTCCAGGAAAATGGATCTGTGAGTGTCCGTCCTGGTCCTCTGTGCTGTCTTCATGTCAGGGTCACATAGGATCAATCCCACATGTTGGTCCTTTCATCATATCTTATATACCCTTGTGATCATCACTTTCAGCCAATCACGTCTTGTGGATTGGACCATAACAAAGCACATCTGGCCTTTCACTTGCATCCTGTTATCCTTCTTAAATGTCAGGTCATGGTAACCTCCTTGGCAGGACAAATTATGCTTTTACTGGAAATGTTGTTCTTATTTGCTGGCATGACGTTACCCCTGTTTATGGGAATCGCTTGTCTCCCTCATTCCCACAGATGATCTTATCAAACAAGGGTTCAACATAACACGTTATATAAAGTTGTATAATTGTATATTAGATAGATTTTCCTCAACACTGTCCTCACCAGGCGAAGTTGATCGTGTTTCTCTCTACAGGTTTCTTCTCAACGGGTGCTTTCTATACTGGCATGCTTTCTATACTGGCATGCTTTCTGTACTGGCACCCAGTTTGGTTTGGTCAGTCTGGTCGCTGTGGTCTGAGAGCAGAGAGGAGCACTCTCTGCCTGCAGCCATTTGCTTTCTCCTCCATAGAGAGCTATTAGCACTGGCAGCCTGTTTGAGTGCTCAGCCTCAGCTTTTGAGTGCAATTTCTCATGTGTACGAGTGTTTCACATGTGATAAATTCACAGATGTTTTTTTGGAATTAAAAAGGCAGCAAACCTCTAGCGACATAGTTAACTCTGCATGATGATGAGGACTACAACATGGAGTCATTTTGACTATTTACATAGATTGTATAGTCTAGTATTCGGCCTAAAAAAAGAGTTATTAGGATTATTTTTGGCTGAATTAGCTACAAATAGTGATGAAAAATACACTCAACTTCTACTCTTACTGGTATTTGATAGGATGCTGGAGTCAAAGAGAACATTTATAATAACTGTCCACTTAAGAGTCTGATGGATAGCCGGCTAACAGCGCCACACCATCGTCATTTATCTCCTTTTCAATTTAATGTTCGTCGTGGGTCAAATGTTAAGCACATAAGCGAAGCACAATGTGTTAAAAACATCAACCTGAGCTAATGGAGAGAGCGCCATAACAGATTACATCACTGATGAACAGTAAACCCAAGTAAGCAGCTGTGATTTGACTTAATAACATACATTTGCATTTTCCCAAACAGAGGGGGAGTTATGATGATTATGTCGTCCACGCGTTCACACACATTGTTTTCATATATAGGCACAACTACGCTGCTTCTGTGAAGGGGTTGCTCAACAACGGCGGTGAACCAGAACGACTTCTGAAATGAGCTTCCCACAAACGATGCATGACAGCTCGAGTGCTGTGAAAATCAAACCAAACCTTTATGGTTGGTTTCATTGTTGCTCGGATGGCAAATGAAGAGCGTAAATTGTGCTTTTATGGGCGTGTGTGTGTGTGTGTTTATACACATATGTGCATGAAGAAGAAGGAGAGGAGTTTGTTATCCGGGATGTGTTAGAGCTTCCAGTCCTTCAGTGGGAAGAGATTACAGCCAGAGCACTTATACCTTCAAATAAAACGTCCTCTGCTTCTTTCAGTGACACATTGTGGTGCCCCAAATTCATACTCTCAAAAGCCTGCATGTCACCTTGAGCTAGCATTTTCACTTCACATTTTCCTCACTAGTCTGCCAGCTTTGGTTGCAGAGCCAACACTGCGGAGGTGTGGTGCTGATTTGGCATTCAGAAAACAAGTGTAAGGTTCAATATTTGAATGAATCACTGTAAATGTGAGATATATAAAGGGAACCAAATATTCAGATAAAACATCAGCTACAGAATGAGATGTAGTCTGTGGTGGCTCAGAGGATGACGGACTCTCTTTACTGTGTTACTGAGTTTCACAATAAAAGTCAGGCATATATACTCACAAGGGCCGCGAGGACCCTCCTCTGCTGCCGCGTCCCAGTTATCAGACCTCCTAGTGGAATAGCCATTCAAATACCACCAGCACCACCACCACCACCACCACCACCCATCCTATTCACATTGACCCAGAATTAGTCGGTCACTGTGCGTTGCTAGAAAAAGAACAGCCCCCCTCCATCGCCTAAAAAAAACACATCTTCTCTAACACTCCTGAAAATTAAGCTGTTTTCAAAAGCAAATGTTAATTATAGTTATAGGTAAAAACATGGAAATACCATACTGGAAACCAGTTGTGAAAGGACAAGGACAACCACGAGAAAACTGGACTGAGAGGAGAATGAAAGAAGAAGTTGAGGTGGAGGGAGAGACAGGTGTAAATGACAGGTGGACGAGGATGTTGGGAAAGGAGAAGCTGGGAGGAGGGCGGTAAGAGGAAAGAGGCTAAACTAAAATGACAGGCGATACGCCGCTCTAATCACGCCCCCCCACTGGAACTAAATCTCCCAATTAGCCTGACTGCAAGGTCAATGATACGCACCCAGATGTTGTCCTCCTCAGCCGATGTCCACCATCAGAAGTTAAGAGCCAGATTTGTTTTTAACCTTTTGTGGGCCGTGTTTTTACTTTCAGAGTGTAGTTGCACTTGTTTTCTTGTTAAAATCTGACAGCATAATGTTTCAAGACAGAACTTGGCAACGAACGTAAAGCTTTGGAAATGTCTGGCCTATCAAACAAAAGCCTATGTAGCAAAGTGTTTAAAGCATTTGAACTTCACCAGAACCTCCTGTCCTCTGTTGTTGTACCAAAGTGAAGAAAGGTAAGATTTGTTTTCCAGAAGTTTTGAGCTCTTCCTGTCATTATGGTTTGATTCGGCTCATGAATTTGACCCAATGTTTGTTGTCTGCGCTATAAAAGCTGTTAAGCATCTTGTAATGAAACAACATGTTAAAAACAAATCACATACTGCTATAATAGAAGAGTTTCACTGATGTAGCTGATGTGACATGGTTGAACTACACCAGGCTTCAACCTCCAGGTCCGAAAAGTCTGAAAACCATAGCGGCAACTCCTCAGATTACAAAAGAAGTCAAATTGTATAGAAGTCTATGAGAAAATGACTCTACTTCTCTCTTGATTTATTCCCTCAGTAAACATTGTAAACATGAGTTTATGGTCTCAATCTCTAGTTTCAAGTCTTCTTCAATACAGCATGATGTTCATTTAGTAAATGATGCTCCATTTAGAGTCAAACAGACCATAAAGCAGGGGATGCTTTAGGGCGGGGCTACACACTGATTGACAGGTCCACACACCATTGTGTAACGTCACAGTGATTTTGTCCATTTCTAAACAATCCATGGTCTACACTCAGCAACATCACCAACACAACAAAATTATGGTTTTGGATTTCTCCATAATTACTCAGAAATGTGAGGTAAATCGGACCGCCATTCTTATTGTGAACTGAGAAAGTGCCATGCTGGAATAGAAAGCTTCACATGTGTAGTGACAGCAACTAGGGCTCAGCTAATGGATAACTACTCAACCTAAGAGAATCAGGAACTATCCAGTCTCTAAACTCTACCGTTCTCACTCTGCTCTGATTCCTCATAAGTCATCTTTATCTAGCAGATTACTAGAAGACCAGGCTTTTGAAGCTCCCTTTGTATTCACCAAAGGTCTTTCCGTCTTGTCTTTGTGCGGTGAGCAGATTATAGTCTTCCTAGAAACTGGAGTGATTCTTATAGCGACGCCCAAACACATATTAGCTTAGATTAGTTTAGCCCCAGAGGGAAAGGCAGCTAATGAGTGAAGACTAATGAAAATAATATATTTGCAGATCCAAGCTGCTCTGTGACCCCGCCTCCGAATCTCCCCACCGCCAGCCAGTCCATCCCCTCAATCACACACACACACACACACACACACACACACACACACACACACACACACACACACACACACACACACACACACACACACACACACACACACACACACACACACACACACACACACACACACACACACACATATGCATGCACACACGCCTCCTGATATGCCTTTGTAAACAGATAGGGCTAGCCAAGACCTGCAGCAGCCTGTTGCTAGGTTACCTCTTTAGTGATTCTTTCTCATCCTGGTTAACAAACAGCTCCTCTGTTGCCTGGTACACACACACACACACACACACACACACACACACACACACACACACACACACACACACACACACACACACACACACATACAGACACCAACACACACATTGTCCATCTCTGCTTTATGGGTTTAATCTCAGCGAGAAGAGAAGACGGGACTCTCACTTGTCCTTTCCCTCCTCACCGATCCTCCCTCTCAGGCAGCAGATAGACAGATGGACGTGCATCCAATGATGGTTTTCTCTATGAGGCTGTATTGAAGATTGTGGTCAAAGGACTAAAGAGTTTGGAGAAGCAAAGTGCAGAAATGGATCATCCCTGTGTAGAAATGGGTGCATGTAGTCGCTGACGGATTTGGAGCTTGAGACGTTTTTACTTTTACTTTTTTGCAAGTCACACAAGAACACTGCTGTGATTTTGTGGGCGGCGTAGAGCGGCTCAAACAGGCAAAGAGGAACTGCAACAGTTGTGCATACTGATACTTAAGAAATAAGAAAACACATAACACACTCTATTCCTCTTTCTGTGCCATAGCAAGTGTGAAGAAAATGTATTTTAACCAAAGAAGGAGAGGTTTGCAGTGTCCGTGAAAAAGTCTCACATTAGTGAGGTTATAAGTGGTTGAACAAAGCAACTTTTTCCCAAAATATAAGGTTTATGAAGATCTGAACTTTTACAACTAGCTGAAAATTAAATGCATTATTTAGGCTAGTAGTGAAACGCAAAGTCAGACTTCCAGGATAAAAATAACAACATTTGATTTTCTTTTGCAGCGTGTGATTCCTTAATGTATGTGTGTCTGTTAGCTTTCTGCTGGGATCCATGGAGGGATTTAACGTGAAGGCTTCATCGATTGGGATTACAAACACAGTCTCTCTCTCTCACCCTTTCTCTCCTTCTCTTTCTTACTCTGCAGCTAAGAACTGTTCCTACTTCAAACACTTCACCTCGGGGGAAGAAGCTGAAGTTTTTGAAGTCAAGACCCAGAAAGGTGGGTTTTCTCCTCACTGCCACCAAGACGACGAGTTACAACAGACACTGTTTTCTTCAGAGCCAACTTGTTGTGAGGAAGGTGTACAGTAAATCACAAGTAACCTCCTAAAACATTAAACAAATACACCTCTAGAAAATTAAGCTGAGGCGTATTATTCAATCATATAATTATTGACACATTTTTACGTGTATTTACTTTTGTCGGTATGGGTTATGTGATTTGCTTCTGTGTATTTTGGCAGCTATTTTAGATTTATTCTTAGTCTTAGAAGTCATTACATTTTACAAGTTTTAGTCCAAATGTTTTCACTCTTAATTTTTCACTTGTTCTTTTTTATTAAGTCTTAGTCCTGCTTCAAATGTCCTTTTCATCTGATTATATTGAATATTTCAGTCAATCTGGTCCAGCCAAAACAATAATTTTGTCATTTCAGTCAAACTTCTTTCTCATATTAATCATTATCTGATAAAAAGAATAAGGCAGATTGATTGATTAAAAATGCAGCTTTGTAGGGATCGGCATTTAAAGAAAAATTATATTCAAACATCACTGAAAACATTCTTTGGTGAAATTGTGACAAAAAAGGTGATGCCCATTTCCCAGCATGTAGAGACTTATACACAAACACACACTCACACAGACCAACAGTCCTCACACAGACAGTCAAGAGAGAGACTGAAGTGTGAGGTTGTTTTACACTGAGATGGAATAAGACGCTCCAAAGATTATTTCCATCACAGCTGGAGTGTTGGAGAGAAGGAGCGACTAGATTATCTTTATCTGGAAACAGGCAGGAGGAAACAGAGAGAGATGCTCTCATCATCTTATCTGTCATGCTAATGGAAACATCCCCAGTTTGGATAAATGTTGTTTTTAACGTGAGGCTAATTATCTGTCATAACTCGCCCGAGGGCAATATTGAAACCATTACTCTGTAAACCAGACGGCCACACTCTCACATTCTAATGTCCTACTCTGCCGTCTCTCTTCCCATCATGCATCCCTTTCACTGTCTCTTTCCCACTTCTTTCCTCTTTTTCTGCCTCTCTCCTCAGAGTACAACATCTCAGCGGCAGCCATCGCCATCTTCAGTCTGTTCTTCATGACCCTGGGCACCATCTGTGTCATCTTCTCCTTCGGGAAGGGGCGGGACTACCTGCTCCGGCCTGCTGGGATGTTTTTCGCCTTCGCAGGTCAGACAGTGTGGCAGATAAAGTGAAATCACAGAGCAGGCTCCGTCTGGTTCTCTCGTCTCTTGTGCTGAAACGAGGCGTGTCAGTGTCATCACCTCTTCTCTTGTGATGAATACTACTTATGCGGCTAATTAAACAGAGTCGACACGCTCATTTCTCATCACATATTTTCGGAGGTATCAAGTGCTGGGAGTGGATGTAGCTCTGTTAAATCAACCCTGATGGGTGTAAACTCCCATGAAGCATTGCACTTATTGTTACAAAGTCAAAGTAAAACTGCCATATGGCGTATAACTGTAGAACTATCAAAGCACTTGATTATATTGCCATAAATCTGCTTTTAACAACAACTCATCATTTCTGTTTCTGGAACGCAGGCCTTTGCATCATCATTTCTGTGGAAGTTATGCGGCAGTCTGTTAAGCGCATGATTGACAGTGATGAGACCATCTGGATCGAGTACTACTACTCCTGGTCCTTTACCTGCGCCTGCGCCGCCTTCACCCTGCTCATCCTCAGCGGAGCCGCCCTGCTCCTCATCTCCATGCCCCACATGCCACGTAACCCCTGGGAGACCTGCATGGACGCGGAGCCCGACACCTTAGAGTAGAAACAGGTGATGGCCTGGTTAGAGTGACATAAACACAAGTGGTTTTGCATCTTTTAGCCCTTTAATTGCATATCACATCCCACCTGTTTATCTCCACTGCGAAGCATTTCCTAAAGAGTTGAACCCTTTTTTCCTACCTTCCATGTCCATTGATTTTAGATTATCTTAGTAAAATATTATAATCAACTTGGAGAGACTTGTAATAGTTAACCAGCCGCAGCAAAAGTAATGAAGTTCACCGTTTCACCACAGAGGATAGCAGGAACAAGCAGGAATTGCTTAAAAACCTCCTTACTGGTGTGTTTAGAATGTAAGGAGTGATTCATTCTTAGACTGCAGCACCTTTTTTACAACAAGAATTTAATAAACTCACCTTATCATTTTTTATAAAAATCCATGTGTGCTTTTTAATTGTTTTGGGGGGTTGGTTTTGTCACAATATCTCTTTTAATTGCAATGCTCTGTCTTAAGTGTAGAAAGTTTGAGCTTTCGTCAATCACCTGAACACACCACACAAGAAGCTGTCATTATAGAGCACCTGTTCAAAACCAGGTTTAAGCTAACGCTGAAGAAGTAGGAAGAGCACGCTGGATTATTTATTTTGGGCCAAATAAAATTATATATCATTTCTGTGAGGATATTACGAGAATTTCATCAAATATAACAAAAACTGTCTCTTAAAACCTACCATCGCTGATTGATTTCCATACTGTAATAACATTAATTGCCCACATTGGATTCCTGGAAGTCAAAACAAATGATCAATCTTGTGCCGCATTTAAGGGTTTTGAGACATTTTACAATAAATAGAAGGCCATAGTGTTTGACAATCATGTTCAAAAATAGAACTTCAAATTGTTTATGGTTGTTGTGTGGAAAATCTGACATCTGGACTCAGTTATGTCTGTCACTCACAGTATAGTAAAATGATGTTCAGATGCTGTTTCATACTGGACGAGTATAAAGAACTATAAAGAAAAGCAGGTCAGACAGGATCGGACCTAGAGACTTAAATCGTAGTGAGTCATTATTTTGGATCAATGTTTAAGAACCCAAACCCATTTCTATGTTAGCAAATTTACTCTGCTTTTAGTCGGCATTTAACTGTTTTTTTTAATTAGAAAATAATTGACCGTTGGCTAAACCCCACCCTGAATAGCCATCAACGCATCATAGTAAAGAGCTACAGCAGGCCAAGCTGCATATTTGTCCACATGTTGAAGCGCTGTGCATGTGCCTGTAGTAAAATAATACTCTGTATATATATATATACATATATATATCGGGGTTTAGATGAAGGTTTAATTCCAAAACCAGCCGCATTACTTTGTGGGACAACAGGTTAAGGTGCGAGAGGTGAACAGGTTTGGGAAAGGTTACCAGAGACATGGCTGCATTCAAACACTCCTCACAGCCTTTTAACTTGGAACGGTAAAACAGTGGAACAAAAGTAAAACCCTGAGAATATGAACAATAAAGCATAAATGAACACCTTGCTTGTTGGTAAGCTCTGCAGCTCAACATTAAACTGTGCTATACTGTTTATTCTTCATGAAGCGTTTCATCTTTTAAGCACATTATCATAAATTGTAGCCACAAAATGCATATTAATGAGAGGATAAAAAGCCAGCTGAAGACAGGATGAAGATAAGGTTAGCTTAATTAGCTAGCCAACTTTAGATGCTAATGTCAGCAACAGTTGTCATTTTGATGAATAAAAACTCTGTTTATCTGAAATCAGTCTGGACCACAATTTTAAGGATAATCTGCAATAGTTGTTATTGTTAATTAATAAGGACAGCTTGGCAGGCATAGCAACAGTAACTGATGGGGGGGCGTGGCTTAGCAAATGGTCAATTTAAACTTTGCATCATAACTGTGGGTTGTGAAACACTTCACATGAAATATATCATAAACATCCTCAGAGAACTCATTTTAAATGTAGAAATAAATAAAGATGTTTTCATTTCTGTGTTGAATTGTGTTACTTTCCTTTTGGGGCCATATATGTCTAAAGCTGAAATATATAGGATAAGTATGACACACATGACTTTTTCATTTATGCATATGATTGTAAAATTGTACCTTAAAGCTTGAAAATGTATTTTGTAGACAAATATGTGAAAACAAATAAAAATTAATTCACAACGACTTTCTTTTCAGTGGCTTTTTAATTATTTTCATCTTCAAATCATCATCTTTTTAATAAAAAGACACAAATCCCCCGACAGCAGTCTGTCGTATATCGTTAGCAGAACAATCATCTACGTCTAACATGTTATTCTGAGTCACTCTGGAAATGAAAGTTCCTTAAATGAAGTTGTTTCACAGGAAACACAACAAAGAATGATTTCATTTTCTCTGAGGTTCTTCTGTAAAAATCAGTTCTATTTTTCTTACTGCATTCACAAAAGTAACACGGTCGTTGTACATTTGTATTTCAGAAAACTGAAACAATACGTGTGTGTGTTTTGTTCTCCATTTTATTGACTATTTCATTCACATGAATCACTTGAATCCTGACATGATATTGATGTTTAATACAATATATACAATAAACCTTTATGAGTTTCAAGACTCAAATAGAGTTTAGCATTAATAAAAATAAAAAATAAGCTGATTTTGGATTTGTAAATGCCCATGAATGTCTTTTTTTCCGCAAATGAACTTTAATAAAAATTGACCAGTAAAAAGGTCAGTAATGTTGTTTGATATTTGTATGAATGTTGTGCAGGTTTTTTACGTGTACTGATCCACCCCTCGTGTCTCCGCTCACACACTCACAGAGCCACGTCGGTCTGGGAATCTCAACCAGAACATGTGGTTTAACTGGGAGACAAACCTGTTGGGAAGCTGCAGAGACCTCACACACTGCAGGTCGGGGTTTCAGGGGTGGATGTAATAGACGCACAAACCCCGTTAATGATTGATGAGACCTTCACCTGACAGTGATGAGCAGCATGGGCAGAGCTCTGCACACTGTTCACTCTCAGACGCCCACGCTGGGTTCCATCCCTGGAAATTCTTTGTGGTTTTTTGTTTCATAGTGTTTGGTCTAACACAATCTCTGTTTCCTTACACGTGAGAAACAACACACACACACACACACACACACACACACACACACACACACACACACACACACACACACACACACACACACACACACACACACACACACACACACACACACAAAGATGTTATGCTTAAGAAGAAGAAGAAGAAGAAGAAGAAGAAGAAGAAGAAGAAGAAGGAGAAGAAGAAGAAGAAGAAGAAGAAGAAGAAGAAGAAGAAGAAGAAGAAGAAGAAGAAGAAGAAGAAGAAGAAGAAGAAGAAGAAAGAAGAAGAAGAAGAAGAAGAAGAAGAAGAAGAAGAAGAAAGAAGAAGAAGAAGAAGGAGAAGAAGAAGAACAAGAAGAACAAGAAGAAGAAGAAGGAGAAGAAGAAGAAGAAGGAGAAGAAGAAGAAGAAGAAGAAGAAGAAGAAGAAGAAGAAGAAGAAGAAGAAGAAGAAGAAGAAGAAGAAGAAGAAGAAGAAGAAAGAAGAAGAAGAAGAAGAAGAAGAAGAAGAAGAAGAAGAAGAAGAAGAAGAAGAAGAAGAAGAAGAAGAAGAAGAAGAAGAAGAAGGAGAAGAAGAAGAAGAAGAAGAAGAAGAAGAAGAAGAAGAAGAAGAAGAAGAAGAAGAAGAAGAAGAAGAAGAAGATCCAGTTGTCTCCTGAACTGAGCTCTTCACCTGGAGGAGATGGTGACCCCTGACCCTCTCCGGTCTCACTCTCCTCTCTGCTGCTTCTCTTTCTGCAGTCAGACCTCTTTTCTGCTCCGACACAAGTTTCTCTTCTTCCTCGTCATCGTGTCTCTGTTTATGAATCTCTCTCTGCGGACCACATTTTTCATATTTGACCTTTTCTTTCTTTGTCTCACGCTTTGTTTTCTAATCTTTTTATCTGTCTGCTTCATCTTTTTTCTCCCCGTCTCTCTTTATTGACTATGCTCTCCCTTTCTCCTCTGTGAATCCTTCATTATTCACCCTGTTTCTTTGTTTTTCCTCCTCTCATATTCCCTCCGTTTTCTCTCCCCTCTTTGATGCTTTCCTCTGCAGGCAGTGACAGTGAGTTCCTCTCCACCTTCTTTTTATCAGCTTCTTCTCCAACCTCTCCCCTTCCCTCCCCCTCTGTATCTTTCTGCTCCAGTGCTCTCTCAAGCAGGCACTCTGCTCTCTAATGACTTGGATCGGTAGTGACTGTTGAGAGGAGATAGACCTGTAATAAGGCAATCCAACCCAGTGAGAGTACAACACACTACCAGAGCTTCATCTGAACATACCAGACGCTGCATACTTCACCCTCAGCCTGGAGGTAGAGGAGCAGACGAGAAGACATGTCTGCTGGGTTGAGAATGCTCCATTAAATCACATACGTTTACTGGACAGAAAAGAGGAGAAGAGATATGATTTTAGCAAGGAAGGGAGGATTGTATGTCAATAAATGAGCATTATGAAAAGTGGGAAAGAAAGGAGATAAAGAGTTGTTTATGTATGTCAGTGAGCAGCTATATGGCTTTAATGTCCATGTATGTGCAGGTTATTATTCCTTACAAATCTTGCAGCAGCACATTTCATTATTGGACTTCTCTACGCTGCTTTGGGAAGAATTTAATCAAGCAGAGAATTAACAGCTTTAGTGTCTGATTTCAAATCAACTGAACACCAAGAACGCCATTATTGGGAATCATCAGCTCCAGAAAATACTTAAAAAGTAAAAGTAAAAGTATTATTTTAATGGCACATGATTACAGAAGGTGTCAATCATGTCGCTCACAAAGGAGAATACCGTTCTGTACGTTTTCCTCCTACGGTGTTCAAAGGGAAGACTGGACAAACAGTAAATTGAGTTTTCCTATCAGTAGACTTGGAGTTTAGAGGGTTTGAGTTGGTGTTACAGTTTTTCTCAGTTGTTAACACACAAAAAGCGAAAATTCGGCACAGTTTGCACAACCTTCACTTCATGTACCAATCGCTCGACCCAATTTGGCACTACTTCACACTCCCTTATCTGCATTAGACTCTGACTTTCCTTCTTTACACTCTGATGTCAATTACACATCACCTTGTTGTCAAAACACTACACACAATGTTCAGTTGTTGCACACACTTCTCAAGTAAAATCTCAAAGCATCAACCTACAACACACAAATATTCAAATCTCTAAACATTCAGGTCTGTTGAGCAATGTGCAATCAGGACTGCAGCATAAAAGTGCCTCGAGCCTCTGTTCTGTTTGGTGAACAATGGAGAACTTTGAAGAGATCGACAACCAGAGAAGGAGAGGGGTAAGAGTGAGAGGAGGAGGAGGAGGAGGAGGAGGAGAAGAAGGAGGAGGAGAAGAAGGACAAGGAGAAAGAAGAAGGAGAAGGGTCATCTCTAATGAGATTCGGGCCACTGTGGTAGACCATGTGCATGGTTTGAGCATGAGGGAGGCTGGCCAGAGGGTCCAACCAAACCTCAGCCGCTTCACAGTTGCTGCCATCATTAGAACCTTCAGGATGGAGAACAGGTACGAAATCTATTTGCCTTGTGTGCTGTAATACTGCATATCAATAGAATACAGTGTGCTCACAGTATTTGTGTTTTGCAGGACTGAAAGAGAACCACACCGTGGAGGAAGAACACACTTTCACAGCCCAACAGGAGACTGAACTTGTAAATATGGTTCGTGAGAACAACGCTATCACACTCTGACCACGCTACATTCAGGAACGTCCAGACCGTCAGGCCGGTTTACAGTACTGTACTGTTCTCTCTGTGTACCCAAATAAAACCTTTTTTTGCTGCATATTTGTGTGCTGTTTTATGTTTGACTATGAAAAAAGTCGGCCTACACTGAGACATTTTACAAAAGGAGAAATGGCTCATTCTCCAGAGTCGTTGTCATTCATATGGTGTGTTCCATTTCTATGATTGTGTTTTCAATTTTGCACTTCAGTGTGCTGTAAATGCTTAGTTGTGTGAACTCAATGAATGGTATGTGTGTGTCATTTCAAAATATGTCTGTGTGTACCAAATGAAAACACGAGTTCCATTTTGTGAACAGTTAAGAGATTTGATGGCAAAGAGTCGTCTTGCAAAGGGAGTGTCAGGTTTAGCATTCTGTGTGTGAGGTTTTCAGTTTTGTGTGTGCAGTTTTGAGAAAGCCGTTATTGTTTTGAGAAACGTGTGTTAACAATTGTGAAAAACTGTAAATATACATTTCAAACACACACACACACACACACACACACACACACACACACACACACACACACACACACACACACACACACACACACACACACACACATGCTCTGGCCCTGCTACCATGGGCAACAGGAGTAGTCAAAACTCCTACTGTGTTTTTTCTTTTTGTGAATTATTAATCCAACTCTGTTTTCACAATCAATAGGGAGGAGAAAAGGTCAGGCAATAATTGCCCAAAACACACAGACACAAACACACACACGCACACAGGAAACAATTGCTAAGAGTGAAGAGCACGGAGGCGTTATTCAGGCCGGTCCTTGTGGAATAATAGATTTGAGCACCGTCATGATATTTTTTTCCCCCCATTATGTAACATAGAAGAGAGGAGACAGAAGGAATGAATAGAACCCTGACAGAGACGGCAACAGCTCATCACTGAGACAACAACCGGGTTTTTAAGAGCAAACAGCAATGTGACGTTTCTGTGTTTGGTCTTATCTAAGTTTCTTTTGTCTTTAATGTAGTTGTTGTACCTGTTGTTATTTACTTTATTTCATAAGAAAATGAACTAATATCAGGTAAGAAGTGGACAATAACAGGAGCCTCATATTAGTTTGCTTGTAAAGCTAAAAGTTGTGACTGAGAAAACAGGGATTTTAAATGAATTACAATAATTGGATAAGTCTCATTGTTAGATTAGAAACAATAGAGTGCAATATACAATACACAATGATCTTTGGATACTACTGAAGAAGAAGAAGAAGAAGAAGAAGAAGAAGAAGAAGAAGAAGAAGAAGAAGAAGAAGAAGAAGAAGAAGAAGAAAAAAGCAGAAGAAGCAGAAAAAGAAGAAGAAAAGAAGGTTTAGAAGAAGAGAAAGAAGAAGAAGAAGAAGAAGAAGAAGAAGAAGAAGAAGAAGAAGAAGAAGAAGAAGAAGAAGAAGAAGAAGAAGAAGAAAGAAGAAGAAGAAGAAGAGAAGAAAGAAGAAGAAGAAGAAGAAGAAAAGGAGAAGGGAGAAGGTTTAGAAGAAGAGAAGAGAAGAAGGAGAAGGGAGAAGGAGAAGAGAAGGAGAAAGAGAAAGAAGAAGGAGAAGGAGAAGGAGAAGGAAGAAGTTAGATAACTCCGGTTATCTAACTTCTGTTGCAGTGGATGCTTCTGAGTATGAGCATTACATTTCAAAACTTTTATGAATAAGACAGAATTAG
Source organism: Anoplopoma fimbria (assembly GCF_027596085.1). NCBI lineage: Eukaryota > Metazoa > Chordata > Actinopteri > Perciformes > Anoplopomatidae > Anoplopoma > Anoplopoma fimbria. Next base: position 1,043,765 of record NC_072459.1, read on the forward strand.
TATGCAGCAATTAAATCCACCTGCACGAAGAACAACAGAAATCTGAAGTTGAGGTCTCAGTGTGAAAACATTCCAGTTTCATTGTGTGTTGATCGTCGGCGGGGTGACTGTAACACTGTAACACTCACAGCAGCTTTTCAGGGTGGATTGAAAAGAAAAAGGTGCCGACTGAACCTCTGAGTGATGCTTGAGAGAACCACCATTTCTCCCTCTCGTCTCCATCCTGCCGGCCTCTGAGTCACTCCTGGGCGACGTGGGAGGAGAGCACACGAGTACAGCCAAAAGTTTTCTCTATCTTAATTTTACTTTTTTTTTCTCATTATACAGAATATGCTTGCTTTTTCACATGAGCTTGGTAGTCTCCATGGTGACCGTGAGAGAGAGAGAAGGGCACAGCGGCTTTAATGACGGCTTGTTTCCCTCAAGAGGTCTGATTGTTACAGTTGTACACACACACACACACACACACACACACACACACACACACACACACACACACACACACACACACACACACACACACACACACACACACACACACACACACACACACACACACACAGGGTCAGTGGTTCCTCTGTGCTTCTACCCTGGAGTCTTTGTGCTTTCTCGCCTTGCAGGTTTCCATAAATCGTGGCTGTACCTGGACCGTGGTCGTGCCTCCTGCTGTGACCCACTGCTACCACCATTATTATTATTAGTCACATTACTAATACTATTCCCTATATCATCATTATAACTCTACTATAGTCATTGCTGCTTTTATTATAAGTAGTCTTCATTTTTTCCTTGGTTACTCACTACGATGATTATATGAATCATTTCTGTCATATACATTTAATGTGATGTAACTGTTATGTTGTTCATTCTGGTCACATGACATCTATTGACTTCTGTCCATCCTGGGAGAAGGGTCTAAGGACAGAGGATGTGAGGGTGTAAGGACAGAGGATGTGAGGGTGTAAGGACAGAGGATGTCTCATGTGTACAGATTTAAAGCCCTCTGAGGCAAATTTGTAATTTGTGATTTTGGGCTCTACAACATAAACTGAACTGAGTTGTGCCTTCAGCTGATCAGACCTCACACTGCCGGTCTCCTAATGTTCTGGTTCAGCTTGTCATAATCCCCTCCCGTCCATCAGCCGTCCCACAGCCTCCTCTGGCAACCGTGGCAACCGTGGCAACCGCGGCAACCGTGGCTAAAGGGCATCTCCTCCGTAACACGCGTAGATGTTTCAGGGTTGACAGAAATTGTTAGTTGGATGATATATCCAATAAAGAGAAATGTGAATGGGATTAAAGCTCACTACTCCATCATGTAGATTTATCCTAACAAGGTTGTCTTTACTTTGTCTTGATCTGCACCAGGTTTGTGCCTCACGGCTCTGAGTGCTGAATGTGTCCAGCTCTTTTCTACATTTCATTCTTCTACAGTCTCGACTCCATAACCTTGAAGAAACACACTGTGACATTGTGTGATTTCAAATGTTGCCTGTGAAAGGAAAGTAAGTTGTTTTTATTTTCTATTTACAGAGTTTTGGCATTCAAACAAAATGCACTGAGCTGAAAACTAAATATATTTCTTAAAAAATATGTTTGGAAGGTTACTTTTTATTTTTATTTACTTATTTATTTTTATTTTTTATTGTATAATATGTTTTATTTATTGTCTTAATCTGTTTCTCTGTACTTGAGCTGCTGCAACACCTGGATTTCCCCCATGGGGATCAATAAAGGAACATCTATCTATGTACCTTTACCTAATACTGTCCTCTTTCATGCTACTCTGACTTCTACTCCATTACATTCAGGGGTAAATATTATTTTTTCTACTCTACTACGTTTACAGTATCTGACTGATGTAGTTTTTACATTTAAAAACATATGATAAGCATATGATAAAATACAACACAAAACCCCTTACAAAGAAAGCAGTGTCTTCTTGTTACAGGTTTTAAATGTCTATTTAAATATATTCATGTCTAATTGTTTTTTCTCTATAAACTCTCATATGATTTCATTTAAATGAAATATCATGAATGATTAAATAATGTTTGAGTCCTTCATGCTTGGATCATGAAACTGCATGACACTGTTTGTTTACAATCTAGATCTGAAGTGTGACACATTCAGAATGATTCAGATTAGTTTTATCACGCAGGGATAAAATGATCCTGAAACACCTGTTGCATGGCAACATTCTGCATCAGCTGTTGTTGTTGTTTTTTATTTTTATATATCTCTGGGACTTTATGGTGAGCTCCAAGTGTAACCTTAAACGTTACCCTGTTTGCATGAAATGGCATCTAAAAAGCCAAACTGAGACGGACAGAGAAACAACAATCAAACTGAAGGGTGTGTGGCACCAATGAGACATGTCCTGCTCTGTTATGCTTTAGTAACAGTGGGCATTTCTTTTTCTTGGTCATTTTAAAGGCGATGCATGGAGAAATGTGCAGATTCAATTCATAATTTCCACTGGATGTAATTAGACAAATGAGGAGAACATCCATGAAGAAACAGACACATGTCACAGTCACATTGTCTGAGCAGCTGTGTGTGATTGAATGTGTGTTTACTTCCTCACAGAACGTGTCTCCAAATGTGACATGCATGTATGATCATCTCTATGTGTGTGTGTGTGTGTGTGTGTGTGTGTGTGTGTGTGTGTGTGTGTGTGTGTGTGTGTGTGTGTGTGTGTGTGTGTGTGTGTGTGTGTGAGTGTGTATAAATCATGTTTAATTGGAAGAGAAGGGGCACACAGAGCGACAGACAGATTTCTATCCAATCATTGGTGTTTCTCAGAGAGGCGAAGGCGCCTACATTATTAATCCGCTGCATTTTGCTATCAAAAGACAACAAAGCGTTTACACTGAGGTCACCACCATCACCATCACCATCACCATCACCCACCTCAGCTCAATACGCACAAATGTCATTTCAGAGGCAATTTGGAAAGCGGAGAATGGATCAATGGTATTAAAAATAAAAACATTTCCTCATTAGAAAATCTGTCTTTCACAAAAGAAATAACAAGATGAGGTAAAATGCAAAGCCATTGAGGTGTATTGGTCCAGAGGGTTTGAAGTCAGTACTGTTCACATTAACTTGGAAAAGGACAAAGATGTTCTGGTCATACAGGGTTTTAAACTTAAAGCGACCTGAGTTCTGTTAATAAGAAGCCTGAGCCCGAGCCTGAACAGCCAGGGGCAAGCTGTTAACATCAGGAGGACTGGAGGAAGGAACTCATCAAGTCATGGTGTGTCGGTGTTCCCACCCCACAGGTGAGAAGCAGGAGGAAGGCTGAGCTGTGTGAGAGTGTGTGAGTGTGTGAGTGTGTGTGTGTGTGTGTGTGTGTGTGTGTGTGTGTGTGTGTGTGTGTGTGTGTGTGTGTGTGTGTGTGTGTGTGTGTGTGTGTGTGTGTGTGTGTGTGTGTGAGTGTGTGTGTGTGTGTGTGTGTGTCTAACTTTCATCAAGGTCTAGACATCCCCAAAGATGAACTCATTAGCCCCAATCTGAAGGGTCATTAACTCACCTTCCCCATCTCTCTCTCTCTCTCATCCTCACGTGTTTGAACTCTTTCAACTCTCCCCCCTTTTAATCCCCGTTCTCTTCCTCAGAACATCCTCTTTTCTGTAACTTTTTCTTTCAGCTTCTTCTTGCTGCTCTGCCATTGTTCTGTACTGTCGCTATCCCTCAAAAGGCAACCATAATCCTCTTAATGGTCACTTTGTTATTGTAACACTGCTATTAAGAAGAAGAAATGTATTAAATGTGCGTGTTCATAGGTCTACAGCGCTTTTGGTAGTTTAAAGTTAAAAACAAAGGCACAATGCAAAAATATATCAACAGTTTGGGGAAATCATCAAGCAAAATGAAATAAAAGGCAGATTAACTTCTTAACTTCTTCTTCTTCGTATTCATTATGGAAGTTTGTTCACATGGCCTGTCGTCATGTGATCTGAGCTCCCTGGACACAAGGAATGAAACCAACTAAAGGTCTTGAAAGTAGGACGGAGACAGAAATAGAGACAAGAAACGTTTCACATCAAACCATCACTTGAATTTGAACTCCTAACTGAACTAACTGTCATTATTCATTCAACAGAATGTGGCATCCTTGACGTTTTCTAAAGGAATCCTTCATTGACAAAACAACTTCCCCACTTCAACTTCTTTTACAGATATTCTGTTTCTAACAGAAACAGAATATCTCAAGATGATAACGTGGATGGAAACCCTTCAATGGACGAGACACAAAGTGACACTCACAGAGATGACGGGTTAACTTCCCCGAGCGTGCACCACACAGCAGAGACAGTCTTTGAACAGACTCACTTTTTAACATCTCCTGCTCTGCACTGATTGGCTGATGTATAGCAACCGGTGTCTCCATAGTGACATGGAGGCAGTAGCTTGGCTGTGAGCAGGGGATGCTCAGCACTGCATCCACTGTGACAAAGCAAAAACATGACGTTTGCAAAATAAATGAAATTCTGGCACATTCTGGTCACGAGCACATATATGTGCAGATACACACCAGGAGACACACACATATGCATATACATACGTACACGTCTCAAAGCACTCCCCCCCCCAACATCACACCTTAATAGCTGTGATATTGAGCAGTTGTCGTTTAATCTTGGAGGCGAAATGCAAGCTGAGCCCAGAGATAGAAAAAAGATGCCACATCTCTCACAGCAATATCTCTGCACAGGCAATAAGTTCAGATTTCATTATGCATTATGCAAGAGACAATCTTGGGCTCTAAATGAAATGTGCATCACACCCAGATGGCTGTCTGACCCACAAGGATTGGGGAAAGGGAGGTTTGGAGTAAAAAGGCACATCATGGGAACCTGGTTCATATGATTTGGTAAATGTGTTTTATTTTGGTCCTGAAGCACCCCTACATGTTTGGGTTTTAGACCAGCAATGGGGAACGCTGAGAAGCGGATTGGATTTCAGCGTATCCATGGAAACAGTCTTGATAAGGATGCGTCAATCCCCACTCTAAAAGGTTGCATCTGCATGATTGATACGGGGCGAGAGCACATGTGGCAAAAGAAGATGAGCATTCGTGAGCGATGTGCTGGTAGAAACCTCATCTTCACTTTGCAAATCATCACGACTGAAGGCGATGGTGCTTGTTGTGTTTCTGCTGTCTTATTTCTGATTGTGAACGAGTGCTCTACAGATCCTCCCCTCAGCAATCACTCTGTATTCACGCTGAATCAACACAGCTGCCCTGAAGGAAACTTTTCAACTGGGGAAAAAGAGAGAACTCTCCTGCTGATTTCGTCATGAGAAGATGCCTGTTACACGTTTGGTTAGAAACCCCTTCATTTCTATATTTATTAGAATGTGTCGTAGCAGAAAAGAAGGAAAAGTAAAAAGTGCAGAAAAGCCCTAACCAACCGCGACAAGAGATAAATCAGACGCACCTCTGAGGTGGGGAAGGGAGCATGGAGGAGACAGTGAGTGAGTTATAGCTAAAGGAGATAAATAAAAGTCTTAATTCAGTTTCTTGACATCTTGGCTCCAAAGTAAACAGAGAGGCAGCTGTTCCAAGAACAGACTGGATTTCCTGCCTTTACTAGGCAACAATGTGCTGCTGTTAATCGGCTGATCAACCTGCTTGGATGAAGCTGTGGACTTCCTTTTCTTTGATGGCCTACAGAAAGTTAAGATAAGTCTCATTTCCCACAACTCAAGCTTCTCCTGCCTCTGGTTAATGAGCTTTATCTCATCCTTTGACATATAATTAAATCGTATCTTGCACTGCCCTTTATCCGGCTTATTGCCTCCTTGGACTTTCTTTTTTATCTTAGCTTATCATCTTTTTGTAGCCATATTATATCCAATATTTGAGTAACTTACACTACAGTATGTTCTTCAAAATACAAATCAAGATTAAAGTCTCTTTAGTCTCTTATTTAACAAAAGGCCTCAGGGAGAAAACAGGAGGTGTTACTGCAGAAAGAGCTGATTTGTTCCAGTCAAACAACCGAGAAAGACGGCAGTTTATGAAAACTTTACCTCGTAAATCCCTCATGAGGTTCTCTGTCTTCAAAATTGCTGTCGCCGTTAATGTCACCTCTCAACGCTCAATTGCCGTTTCACCGGTGACACATGACAGCACGCCTTGAAACAAGTGTTCTGAAGTTTATACAAGAATATACAGTCATGTATGTTCACCTCACACGCCTTGTTCATACGTGACATGGACACTAACGCTGCTGATGAATGAATTTTCCTGCTGATAGGTTTCAGATTTCAGATGACTCGGAAACAACAACATTAGATATGTGTCCTCTAAATGTGTTCCCAGCAAGAACAGAATAAGATGAAAAGAAGAACTTCAGATTGTTTCTAGCTGAACCTAAATCCTTGATGTGCACGCTGCACAGCCCGGTTCTGTAAAGCGGTGGCTCCATGTTCAATCATTCACACAAACGAGACCCCTCCCCCTCCATTCACCAGGATGTAATACAATCATTAAGCCGGACTGTGACGCCCATCTAACCACAGTGTTTGTCTTTTTATCTCAGAGCGATGGCTCCAATAAAGCTCTTATTCATTTTGGCTCCAGTCCAACCTCCACCATGGGACAAGCTGAGGAAAGAAGCAGCTCCTTTCTGCACAGTAAAGGTGGACTCACTGGGCTGAGAGGTGAGCAAAGTGACAGTAAAGGCCAACTAATGATGTTGAACAGCAAGAGGCAGGAAGCCAGGTCTCTTAGCAACAGTTTCACCCCTCTCTGCCGACACTGTGATACCGGCTGCAATAAACAGAGTTTGTGTGTGTGTGTGTGTGTGTGTGTGTGTGTGTGTGTGTGTGTGTGTGTGTGTGTGTGTGTGTGTGTGTGTGTGTGTGTGATTGTGTGAGCAGATATGTGTGTCTGCCTAACTGTAGCTGGAGTCATTATGGCACCACAAAAAGCTTGGCTAATGTGTTGTGGCAACTCGGACCCAAAAATTGTCTCCTGTTTGAGTGTGTGCGTTGCAGTTTGCTTGTGTGTGGGCATATCATGAATTCAGCTGGAGAACAGTAAGTAGACGAGATTTCTGACTGTAACTGTAACAGAGGCAGAGGTTTGGCCCTTTAATGGATCTGTGTGTGACGGTGTGAGCGTGTGCACTGCATGTATTGTGCCTGCATTAAGGGAGTGCATGTTTTGTGACCATACAGGACCAAATTCACTCTTTAATTCCAACACTCTACCAAAAAAAACCAGTATGTGCTAAAGTAAAGCCCACTTTGAACTTGATCCCTCAGCTTCTGTAAGCAAAAAGTTTTACAGAGGGTTGTGTGTTTGTGTAAGTGCACAATAATATGTATATAATATGTATAAGTGCTACGAGCCTTCCTCGTAGCACTTATTGCACTCGTATTAGTTGTTGCACTTACTGTATTCGTATCAGTTCGCTGCACTTATTGAATTTGTATTTGTTTACTGCACTTATCCTATTCGTAGTAGTTTGTAGCACTTACTATATTCGTATTAGTCTGTTGCAATTATTGTTTTCGTAGTAATCTGCCTCTGCACTATACTTTTGCTCTGGTTTATGCTTTAAGATGCTTGTTTAAGAAAGGAGATGCACTTATGACTTCTGGTGACTAGTAGTTCTCTTGAATACCTATGTTGAACACACTTCCTGTAAGTCGCTTTGGATAAAAGCGTCTGCTAAATGACTGTAATGTAATGTAATGTAATGTAATGTAATGTAATGTAATGTGATGTGTGCATGCTTTTGATGACGGTGGGAGAGCTGCAGCTTGGATCAAACATCCTGGCCTTCATACTTGTGGTATTGCTCAGATGTGTTTATGCACTGTGCATGAATACAGTCAGATCTGCTCCTTTGCTTGTGCCTCTTCACTGTCTTGTTCTGTGAAATTGAAAGTGTAGGAAATGCATTTCAGATACACATGCAAGTAGATTGCACCCTCTTGAGGTGAGACTTGGGAATTTATTTTTTTTCCTGTCAAGCAAAAAGGGCAAAAGTTGATTTCACACAACACTGGCAGTCCAATGCTTCTAGATTGATGCAAAATTTATGAGTGACAGTTTGACTAATCCTTAATTCTGTGGTCATAGAAACCTTAGAAACTAGCTGGTGTCAAAATCAAACACACATGACATATTGGTTATAATTTTAGGGTGAAAGGTGCTAAACATACTAAAACATACAGATGCTGTGGCTCCCTGCAGTAAAGACACAAATCAAGTAATTAAACTTAAATTATAGCATTAATAGTCCTTTGTGCAAAATATTAATGCTTCTTATCAGCAAAATAACTATTGCCTTAAGTCAAATCAATTAACCATATATTAATGATGGTAATTATGTTGTGTTACCCAAATTAACATTTTTAATTTAAGTGATGGTCTTTCCTACATTTCTAATAACTAAAAGTAGGTCTCTGGGGCCCTCTGCCGGTTTAAAAGTGTACTGCATGTTATATTTTTTCTGCTATCTTTGAGTTTGCAAAAGTATAAAAGTTAAAACACAATATAAAAGTTAAATAAAATACAAAACGTAGAGTGTATTGCCTTTGCTGCATTTTGTTCTTGTGAATTTAGAACAGATGAATGTGTTACTAACAGAGTTTCATCATGGTTGCAAGGTAACGTTAGCTCTCAGAACAGAAGGAGAGATTCTGCTAAAAGACTAAAAGAAACAATCAATATGTACCTGAAGGTATAAATAATGGAAGAACAAACAGCAAAGGACCATACACCTCCTAGTTAGTGACCCAACAGTGGACCCAACACTTAACAAGCTTCAATTTAGTCAAGAAAAACCTGCTTTAAGAATAATAATAACAATAAAACATTATAAGCTGTTTCCTTATTAGTAATTGAGAAACTCCCTTTATTAATGACTGAATTATCAATATGAATAGTGAGCATGAATGAATCAACATTTAGGAAAGTTTTCACAACCTGGCATCCCCAAAGTTGTTCATTATGGCTTATAAACAATCCAGAAAGCATAATCAAATAATCTATCTAACATAAATAAAACCATTTGTTACAATTTATAAACCTGATTTATTTGAATGTGTCACTTAGTTTTATTTAGAGACATGAGAGGGAAAAGTATCTTTAGTTTTCTGTTTTAAATCATCACATAGCAAACTTCTGTTCATAGCAAATAGAAACACTTTTATTAAAACAGCAAACTTTTAATCTTGGCTAAATTCAGAACCATGGCCAGCTCAGGTTCAGAACCAGGGTCAGCTCAGGTTCAGAACCAGGGTCAGCTCAGGTTCAGAACCAGGGTCAGCTCAGGTTCAGAACCAGGGTCAGCTCTAGTATAAGTCCCGGTCAGAACCAGACACTGTACAGTCTGTCAGAACCAGACATAATGAGCCTGTATATAGACTAACTGTGTATGATCCTAATATCATATCCTATATTATATTCTATGTGATATGTTATCTATCATTTTACACATGAACCACAAGGTTCTCATCACCAAATAAAGGGGTTCTGTTTGATTGAGGACAATATAGAAAATCACTCATATATATATATATATATATATATATATATATATATATATATATATATATATATATATATATATATATATATATATATATATCTATCATTTTATACATGAACCACAAGGTATATCATCACCAAATAAAGGGGTTATATATATGATATGAGGATAATATAGAAAATCATATATATATACATACATATATATATATATATATATATATATATATATATATATATATATATATATATATATATATGACATGTATATATATATATATATATATATATATATATATATGTATATATATATATATATATATATATATATACATGTATATATATATATATATATATATATATATATATATATATATATATATATATATATATATATATATATATATATATATATATATATATATATATATATATATATATATATATATATATATATATTATGATAGTTATACATATATATATATATATATATATATATATATATATATATATATATATATATATATATATTATGATAGTTATATATATATATATATATATATATATATATATATATATATATATATATATATATATATATATTATGATAGTTATACAGTGCTGCACAGTGTTTCCATATTTCATCAGCTTACCTCAACCAAGGTTTTGTGAGATATAAATATAATATATATATGAATGGTTCTGTTATACGACATAAAAGTTTCATCCTTTTTTGTTAACTTGAATATAAAATGTAAAGAAAGTAAAGCTTCATGTTGAACACGCAGGACTTCCGCTTAGGAATGAAAATAAGATCTCACTGCAGCTTTGACGCACTAATACTGCACATCTGCTCAGAAACATCCGTCCTAATGAGCTGTACGGCTCTGTACAGGTAGATCATGTTAGTCCAACACTACATCAGAGCTCTTAATTGCTCTTAATTGCTCTTAATTGAGACGCTTTTACTCTGAAATGTGCGTGTTTCTGGTGCGTCGCGTCTCCTTTACGCACGACTCCACTTTACGCACGACTCCATCCTGAGGAGCTGTGGAGCTGTGGAGCTGAAGGAGCTGAAGGAGCTGAAGGAGCAGGAGGAGCTGAAGGAGCAGGAGACAGCTGTGCAGGAGGACTGTGCTGTGACCGGGTACCTGAGGAGTCTGTGTCTGAGGGGCCAAAGGGGGACTCCCATAGACTCGATCCTGGTCCGGTTCTAGTTTTGGAACGACTTGTGTTGGAGTTGCAGAGCAGCGCTGCAGGACCGGGTCTCTGCTGCTTTACTGGATCTGTGGAACTCAGCTGACAAATGATTTCAATGAAATAACACTTGCAGGATCACACTGAAGCCTGAAGCCTGAAGACCTGCAGACCTGAAGACCTGCAGACCTGCAGACCACCACCACCAGCACCAGCAGGGACTATGTTGGTGAAGGAGTACCGCATCTGCATGCCTCTGTCCGTGGAGGAGGTAGGGGAAGTTTGCATCTCTCCCATCACAAACAGACTCAGAATATCAGATCTGCATGTGTTTTACTATAAAACCGATTCTTGCAAAGTTGACAGTGATGCTTTTATCATTCTGCACCAAATGAACTCTGCTGGGAAGTCCTCAGACTCACTGTGGAAAAAATAAAGCATCCATCTATTGCTGTGACTGCATGCTCTGTGAGGGTGTTCAGGGTTCAAAGCTCTCCTCCAAACACTGGTGTGTTTGTAAAGGCTACATGGTTATGGCTACATATTCAGATGGTCATTCTTTTTCTGTCTCAGGGCTAAATGACTGATTTTGCATTTTTATTGCACATTTCTGACGGCTAGGGTTGAAGAAAGGATGAGGGGGAGAAACATCTGCTGCTGAAGATGCCTTCAGGTCACAGTGACACAGAAAAGGCATCACCATCAAAAAGTGCTGCCCTGTTTCCACATTTTAGGATGTAGAAACTCAGCTGTCTCTACTTCATCTGCTGCAGTGTTACCTTTTAATGTTTCCTGCCTGGACCTAAACAACTGGTGTTCCAGCTGAAGTGTTTTATGGAGATTTACTGTGACCAAAAGGTCTTCACACACCATTTAACCCAGTTTAATGTGACATTGGCTTCCACCTAAAGCGAGTCAGTGCACTTCTGATGTGTGGTTCAAAGAGTCCTCACCATTAACTGTGTCTTAGTCAGCTGTGCTGTTTGTAAGGATACACTCATCCATTGTTGTGTTCTTAGAACGGGTGAGGATGAAATCTCAGAGCGTTAAACAGCCTCCCTGAACCCTCCCCTGTCATGTTTCTAATAACCAGCAGGATGACGCTCTGTCACATGGTGTCCTACGGCTGATTGGCTCTTCTCTTGGCTTGCTCCAGTGCTGGTGGAAGAGCAGCTGAAGGCTCTCACATCTGTTGCTGTGATGATAATTATGGGGTCCAACCTGATCTATTGATCCGTCATTGACTTGACAAATGAACTTTTGTAATCCATTCATTTTCGCAGCATGCAAGTACACATACAAAGACGCATAAATCATAGGAATCACAGTGTTCGTGTGTATTATGAGATAGAGAGATGATCTTAACAACTCTAATGCAAACCAAGTCAAAGTAAAACACACGTCTGTTATTAGATACAGTACCAGTCAAAAGTTTGGACACACCTTCTCATTCAATGGTTGTTCTTTATTTTTATTTTTTTCTACATTGTAGATTAATATTGAAGACATCCAAACTATGAAGGAACACATATGGAATTATGTGGTAAACAAACCAGAATATGTTTTATATTTTACATTCTTCACAGTAGTTGAATGAGAAGGTGTGTCCAGACTTTTGACTGCTACTGTAACTCAACACAGCAGCAACCGATGACATGAAGCCGTCACTCTATCTTCCAGTGACGCTCTAATCTTGACATTTTAATTACTGATATGGGCTCCTATGAAAATTGGATGCATCTTCATCTCACAGAGTCAGTACACCAGATTCATGATGAGTAATGATTCCTTTAGTGCATTGGTGTCCTGGTTGTATTCTATGCATTGCTGACTCAACACATCATAAGAGTGATGAATCAGAATCTCCTTGGATGGCATTGCAGCGTGAGGGGAACAGGCTCCATCAACTACCTCAAACTTAAGTTTGTCCTTTATGCAAAATATTTGAGTTCAGCTTGTCTATTTCCTGTATGGTTTAGATAAAGCGTTCATGGTTACTGTCATAATACAGCACACGTCTATGTGCACTTCAGTTGCCATGGGTACACTTCACTCACATCATCATCCTTTAATGTTTGCATTATTGTCAGTAAAAGTTAGATTTTTCCATACAAAAAGAAAAAGAAAGCATTGTTGTTCTCCTTACAAGCACATAATCCAAAGTAACGTGAAGCCAGTCATAAGCAGAAGAGAAGAAACTGACAAAAACAATCAGAGAAATCTTTCTGTGACACAAACCGTAGATGAAGTTATGAAGAAATATGAGAATATTACTGTGACAGAAAGGAGATAGCCATGTGTTCACTTGTAAGACACTGATATGGGATTAGTGAAGCAGCTACGGCTAAACACTGAGAGCTCTTTATAGGAAACCTTCATAGTGATTTCATGCAATGCAACTCATCTTTTGATGAGAATCAGACAATCCCAGCCTAAGAGGTGTAATGAGTCTGTTAGTGACGGGACAGGTTGCACACACATATCCTAGGAAAGTCATTAGCAACAATCTACACGTCTTCTTCAGGAGGAGAAATACCCCGTCATAGTGACCTCTTCATGGTAGTAATGTCGTTCAGTTTTCCAAAAACATGTAATTAGAAATAGCTGCAGTACTTGTTTAATTAATGCAAACAATATGCAAGAATCTAAGTATTCTGTTGCACATTTGTCTCTGTTCATGTTGTGCATATGTCGTCGAGATTCATAACTCTATAATGTTACATTTCAACTAAAGGCAGTTTGTTGGGGGAATTAGATTTTCACTTTTATTAGGATGAGAGAGGCCACAGGACAGACCTGTCAGTCATGTTGTAGCCACGCGAAGAAAAGTTGTGGTTTTATTTTTAAAGAATGAAAAATGTCTTAATCCCCCCAAAATGTAATTAGACAGGAACGTTAGTGAACAAAGACTCAACAGATGTGCAAGGCTTTCTCTCTAAATGAACTCTGAAGTCTTGTATAATAATATAATCCATGGAACGTGCTTACTGTATGTTCTCCTGCAGAACCAGAAACTGACTTGTTTTGATGAAGGTGACATCAGTCGGTCTCTGGGGGTTTCCATGTTTGTGTCCCTGCATATAGAGCAGCACACTGAGACGCCAGGCTCAGACCCCAGACCTTTACCATCGAGAGAAGACTGGTCCTTAGTGGTTCCTTAGTGGTTCCTTAGTGGGTCCTTAGTGGTTCCTTAGTGGTTCCTTAGTGGTTCCTTAGTGGTTCCTTAGTGGTTCCCTGAGGAGCTCGTAGCTCAGCCAGGCAGTGACCTGGATCTCTCACACGGTGGAGAGGAACATGCTCACTAAGACGATCTGCCAAAGGATGAGACAGAGAGACAGAGAGAGACAGAGAGACAGAGACAGAGAGACAGAGAGACAAAGAGACAGAGAGACAGAGAGAGAGAGACAGAGAGAGAGAGAGAGACAAAGAGACAGAGAGACAGAGAGACAGAGAGACAGAGAGAGACAGAGAGAGACAAAGAGACAGAGAGACAGAGAGAGAGAGAGAGAGACAGAGAGAGAGAGACAGAGACAGAGAGAGAGAGAGAGAGACAGAGAGACAGAGAGAGAGAGAGACAGAGAGACAGAGAGACAGAGAGACACAGAGAGAGAGAGACAAAGAGACAGAGATAGAGAGAGACAGAGAGACAGAGAGAGAGAGACAGAGAGACAGAGAGACAGAGAGACAGAGAGACAAAGAGACAGAGAGAGAGAGAGACAAAGAGACAGAGAGAGAGAGACAGAGAGAGAGAGAGAGAATGCATGTGTGTTCAGAAGGTGATTAAACACTAAGTCAGCATGATTTTGTTTTCTTTTGAATTGTTTTTAAGCATCTTTACTTTATTTATAATAATAATAATAATAATAATACATTTTGTTTGTAAAGCACTTTAAAAGGCACTCAAATGCACTTTACATGTTAAAGACGGAAACAATAAAATTAATAACAATGTAAACGAGGCAATTTATTTCTTTTTCTTTTTTATGACGGGCCTTTAAGGTTTATAGTGGCTTATTCTACTGCCAGGAATAATTAGAATATATATTAAAAAATCATGTCCATACTGAACACTTGTATTCCTATAGGGTATGCTTGACCCCAAAAGATTAGTATAAGAAAAAAATCAGTGCGCATTATACAGTTGCAGAATGTAAGCAATTTTTTTTGTGCACACATCAACAACTTAAAATAAATAAGATATGATAGGTATGAATAGATATGCCAACAACTTTAACATTGCTTCCTTTTCAAAACAAAATATTTTTAAATAGTTGTATAAAAAATATAATTTAAATTAAAGTTAATAGGGATCAGCACTAAATAATGTATATTATTTAGAAAATGAAAAGCGGTATACCTGATGTATCGATAAGCAGACCAACACTAATCTTCAGTACCCCTAAAACCAATCTCACAAACCGCTGTGAAAGATTCCTTCTCACAGTCATATCCAGACTACTCTGAGCACAGCTTCATAAATCGCAATTCCGTTTCTTCTGCAATTAATTAACCCTTCACTTGTTAAAGAACTCAGAGAGTCTATTCAGCACCTGAGCAGCCGTTGAATTACTCTCCCCGCTTGCTTGATCAGCTCATGAGTAATGCGCTTTGCAGAATGAGTTAAGGGATGGAGAACGTCATCTCTGCTCCGATAAAAGACAGAGGAAGTGTCTGCTGGCCCTCATTGTTTATTAGGGCAGTAAATTAGCCCCCCAAGTCATTAAAACGGAGCTTCATTCATTCATTTCAATCAGAGATAGTGTTTAAACTACTCATCAGACCGGCCTTGGATCTTCTCTGAAAATCAAATCGACACCCTCAGTCCAGACCGATCATAGTTCATTCAATACTTTAACTAAACTGTTTAATGCTTCAACAGCTGCTCCACACTCATCATTTTTAAGGGTGGATTTAATCATGAAATCAAAGAAAGAGAACGCATGACAAGAATACAGAGGAGCTCTGCCGCGTCTTTGCTGAATCCTGCTGTAGTTTTGCAGCTTTTATGTTTTCTAATGTTAACTTTAATTCTTTGCTTTCCCTGTTGCACTTTGTTTAACTGTCTGTACATCTTCAACAGTCTATATTCCTATATTGCTTTGTTATGCTCTACCTCAGGTTGTAACTGACAGTGATCAGTCAGTTTGGGTATTTATCCACATACCATTTCTTAAATTGCTTCCATTTGCCTGACTTCTTTCCAGCTGCCAGCCTGCAGTCATAGGACGGCCCTGAATGAGTCCCTGCTGTGGGGATAATTGAAACCCTGGTGGTTTTTTAGAGGTTGTGCTCACAAGCCCTGTCTGAGATTATGACTTTGCTATTAAAGCAAATGTTCTGCTCTTCTGCAGATGAGAACCTCTCTTTCTGACTCAGACTGTTGCTGTTTTCTGTGTAATACATTATTTTGGGATCCTGCAACATTTGCCTTACGTTCATCAGTGCATTACATTGTGGTCGGCTTGGCTTATCCTTTGGGGAACTATGGGTTACTGCAAACAATGAATGCAATATGTTTCGTATTCAGGCTCCAACAGAATCAATTTAATGCAAATCACCACAGAGATGATATACAGCAGAGTCAAGAATCCACTCCCATGTCTTCACATCTGATTTGATTGTGTCTTCAGTCTGTCTGTCTCTCTTTCTTTCTCTTCACATTTTAGCCCACACATCATTTACTCTCTATTTTCCAAGGTTTTACAGTTTTTCACAATTGTTAACACACGTTTCTCAAAACAATAACGGCTTTCTCAAAACTGCACACACAAAACTGAAAACCTCACACACAGAATGCTAAACCTGACACTCCCTTTGCAAGACGACTCTTTGCCATCAAATCTCTTAACTGTTCACAAAATGGAACTCGTGTTTTCATTTGGTACACAGACATATTTTCAAATGACACACACATACCATTCATTGAGTTCACACAACTAAGCATTTACAGCACACTGAAGTGCAAAACTGAAAACACAATCATAGAAATGGAACACACCATATGAATGACAACGACTCTGGAGAATGAGCCATTTCTCCTTTTGTAAAATGTCTCAGTGTAGGCCGACTTTTTTCATAGTCGAACATAAAACAGCACACAAATATGCAGAAAAAAAGTGTTATTTGGGTACACACAGAGAACAGTACAGTACTGTAAACCGGCCTGACGGTCTGGACGTTCCTGAATGTAGCGTGGTCAGCCAGGATCCTGGTTTGTATGGGAGCGTTGTTCTCACGAACCATATTTACAATTTCAGTCTCCTGTTGGGCTGTGAAAGTGTGTGTTCTTCCTCCACGGTGTGGTTCTCTTTCAGTCCTGCAAAATACAAATACTGTGAGCACACTGTATTCTATTGATATGCAGTATTACAGCACACAAGGCAAATAGATTTCGTACCTGTTCTCCATCCTGAAGGTTCTAATGATGGCAGCAACTGTGAAGCGGCTGAGGTTTGGTTGGACCCTCTGGCCAGCCTCCCTCATGCTCAAACCATGGTGGAGCACATGGTCTACCACAGTGGCCCGAATCTCATTAGAGATGACCCTTCTCCTTCTTCTTTCTCCTCCTCCTCCTCCTCCTCTCCTCCTCCTTCCTCCTCTCCTTGTCCTTCTCCTCCTCCTCCTCCTCCTCCTCCTCCTCCTCCTCTCACTCTTACCCCTCTCCTTCTCTGGTTGTCGATCTCTTCAAAGTTCTCCATTGTTCACCAAACAGAACAGAGGCTCGAGGCACTTTTATGCTGCAGTCCTGATTGCAAATTGCTCAACAGACCTGAATGTTTAGAGATTTGAATATTTGTGTGTTGTAGGTTGATGCTTTGAGATTTTACTTGAGAAGTGTGTGCAACAACTGAACATTGTGTGTAGTGTTTTGACAACAAGGTGATGTGTAATTGACATCAGAGTGTAAAGAAGGAAAGTCAGAGTCTAATGCAGATAAGGGAGTGTGAAGTCGTGCCAAATTGGGTCGAGCGATTGGTACATGAAGTGAAGGTTGTGCAAACTGTGCCGAATTTTCGCTTTTTGTGTGTTAACAACTGAGAAAAACTGTAATACACAACTAAAGAGTTTACTAAAGAGTCAACACTACAGCTATAAAAGGCAATAACTTGGCAAACTTTGTTTGGCCTGTAAATGGATTGTGTTAGAGAGTAATGCAGTCTACGGAAAAACTGCTACTGAAAAACTCTGTTTTGGCCTTGGCCACCAACAAGTATAGGACCTTTTTGTCTGTTAGTTGGATGGACTCAAAAGTTGGAGTTTGGCTGTCATTCTCCTGTATGTTTTTTTTCATTTTTCTCTGCTTACAAAATGTATAAGGCCCCCTTCCCCTTAAATTGCGTTCCATGTCACTGCCTTCTCTGCTGAGTGGAGGCTGTGTAGACAGACATGCATAACCTTCATGATGCAAAGTGGGGGCCTACATGGGACGAAGTAATGCACAGAATGCTTCCCACACCAGGCCCCCATGTAGGTTCCCCGAATCAAGAAACACTTCTAGTAATCTGATTCAAATATATGGAGTAAAACACATGCAGTAGACAGAAAATACCCCAGAGAAAGAAGTGCAAATCAAGCGTTGGACCAACAGGAGTTCTGAAAGCCTCAGTTTCACATGTAGATAAATCATGCAGAGTAAACCTTTTAAAGGCAGTTTCCTGAGAACGGGTGTGGGGGTTACATACTGAAACAGACAAACATGGCTTGTCTGCAATGGCGACGTAGCAACATTAACGATCTGGTAAACATCTAGGGTCAACAGTCTTCTATTTATAGGACAGAGCTAAGGACTAAAATAAGAGCAGTTAATGTGCAAGAACAGTTGGTCAGGTGGCGGGAGGTTGTGAGAACCAGGGAGGCTAGTGGACAGGTGAGGGGAGAGAGGGAGTCCATGTCTGGGCCACCATTACATAAAGAAACATTAAACATGTGATTTTACCAAGTTTGGAATGCAGCCTAAGATATTGGCTGGATCACAGTAGACTTAGTGCATTCATTCATTTAAACACACACAGTGGATAAAGGAGCAGATGTAAAGACAGAGGTGAGCCAGGCATGGGATCAGTAAGGTGATAGGCCAGAGCCCAAAAGAAAACAAGGATGCAACTCGCTCACAAATCTCATACAGAGCACAGCAGTCTGTAAGAGGTCAGAGAAACAAGTGAGCAGCCTCTCACACACAAACAGTCTTGTGTAGCTAGATGAAGAACGGGTACAGTACAAACCCAGAGAGGGTGGCACTCACAATTTGACAAACGATCCAGTGCACTGTATCATCTACATCTGTAGCTGCTTGATGATTTATAGAGGGAGACCCAGACAGAGAAAGGGGATGAATTAATGACAAGATGATACTATAGTGAGAAATAGACTTCCACAAGAGATTTCGACATTGCATTCCTCCATTTGGTGTTTTCATAAGACAATAGCTACATCACTATTCACTCCTCGTCCTGGGTTTTACAGGTGTTGTGCATGATAACAGCAAGCCTTTGTGTTGGATCTTTCTTATCTGGAGAATAGAAGAACTTGTCAGGGACTTGATAATAAACAATAAATAGGTAAGGGACAGGATGGTCACTAATGAGATAACTCTGGTGAAAAGAAAAACAACACAAAATACATAAACTGATGCATTTTTTGTTGGTGGAAAGTTCATAAGCTGCAGTGACCAGAGAGATGTTTCTTTGGGGGGAAACGCCTGATTTTGTGTGAATACAGCCTTAATGGTTTAACACATGTTGCATCACTGCAGTGACGATGACGCTGCAGTGATTTAAATGGTGCTTGGGAATGTTTGACCACATGGACGGCGTTGCTCTCCCTTCTGCTCGTCTACTTTGACAAAAATGGATTTGAGGCCCAAAAAACGCGGCACGTGAACGGACCCTCAGAAACTCATGAGAAACTCTGCAGAAACAGTCGTGTTGTAGGAGTATTCTTTACTCTGTTATAGTCATAGTGGTTATTTGCATAAAACACAGAAAATACAATATTGTATTGTATATTAAAGAGGTCCAATTTCCCTCTCTATTATCTATTTTATATTAATTGTGTAAGCATCTTCTTCCCACAGCTGTATATATAAAGTTTCTCTCCAAAAACTACATTTGACAAGATAACATTTGAACACATCATGATAGCGTTATGATTTACCTTCGTCAAATACACATTTTTGGATCCTCCGTACGATAGCTCGCTCTGCTACTGCTGATTTAACATAATGAACCTTATCAGGGATTGAAGACTAGGAAGCATTAACAAACATATTTTTACTGATTATCGGACTGTAACAATTGGCATTAAAACTTTACTTCATGCTATGATGGTAAACGGTGTATTAATCCATGGTTTATGTGCATGCTGAATACGTCATACCATTGCTTGTCACATGTTTGGAACTCCACACATTGCAGCACTGAGCTTCAAGCAGAGGTCCTGTGGGGTTAGAAGAAGCAGTGACACACTGGCACTTTTCTAAGAACCTGGGTACACTACTTCCAAATATATGAGGACATTTTTACTTCGATTAGCTCTGCTTGTTTTGCTTGTAGCTGGATAAGGTCAGGACATTTAGATCAGGTCAGGACATTCATTAACATTTCCCGTATGAACAAGAACGTCAAGTCCTGATAGCACTACTCATTTCTGCAAACATACACTCATTGATTTACAAAGAATGACAGGGAAAGCACCAATAAATGTCCTTCGAATTAACCTACAGAATATGTTGTTAATATTGGGATTAACTGACCCAAAATCTAAATCTGCCATCTGAAAATGATGCTCAACAATATTAAGACACTTTAATCTCCTTGGTGACAGTTATAGGTCACATACAGCAGTTTTGCTAATCTTGACAGTTAACCCTTTAGGGGCCTTTAACATACCGTGATTAAGATAATCCTTTATTAGTCCCGCAGCGGGGACATTTGCAGGCTTACAGCAGCAGAGAGTTAAAGTGCACACAAGAGACATAGTAAAGAAAGACAAGATAAAAATAAAAAATGATTGCACCCTCAAATGTATTGTTGTAAACGTAGACGTGCCAACGGCGAGCTCAAAGGAGAGAGTAAGAGCGTCCACATCTGGACACAGTAAAGATATCCGTGCCCAGGGCTACCCAGAGCCTTAGGATCGGTAGGAATATTCTACCCGCTCACCATCTCCGTTCAGGGAAATCGCAGCATTCATTTGAAAGGTCAGTGAAATCTACGCAGACAAATCGAACAGTTAATCTACTCTGAGGGATTTACGCTGCTGGAAGTCCATTTACCTTTTGTTTGGACTTTGTTTAGTTTAGTCAGTGAGGCTTCCTGCTAAATAACGGCAACTTTATTCTCATCATCGTCCATGCAGCGTGCAGGTTGTGGTTGCTTAGAAACGGCAGGCGCCTCTCGTAATGCTGCAACGTGCCGTTTATAATGAAAAATTGATTAATTGATAGTTATTTCAATGGGATTCAATATAATTCGGATTAGGGCTGCACCTACCAATTATTCTTTCATTGATTTATCGACTGAAGATCATTTTATCGATTAGTCTATTCATCTAAGGACTAATCTATTGTTTATTCTAAAGATTATTTGATAAATTCCTCATTTATTTTAATTCATCAGGATAATTAAAAACGTGTGTGATTTATGGTTTAAAATATCTCATTCAATCATCTTCTTTTCATTTGTAAATGTAACGAGTTAATAAAACCTATTTGTCAGAAGCCTAATCAGAAAAATACTGAAATTCAAAGGGATTTCTCCTTATGACATAACAACCCTTTACCTAAACTGGAACATTAGTATATTATTCGAGTGCTTGACTTAAAATTCAAATGGTAGTGACATGGATTTATTTCCTTACTGGGGTAATATGCAGTTATGATAATCACAGTCACATTTATTTTTACATTAGTGTTAGGCAAAGGAAATAATCAAAACTATTTCCGGATTGTAAAAACAGTCAGTAAGGTGATGCCTGGTGAGGTGACGTAAGCAAAACAACAGGGTGAAGAAATACATTTTGACATTGTGGCCATGAGGAACCTTTTAGACAATCATTGTTTAGGAAAAGCTACTATCAGACACACGTTCTGTGTATTGATAATCCTGTAGATGATGCTTTGGTGGGGATGAAAAGTAAAATTTAATCGAGCCGTATTCACTGAATCCAGCAAGCCACACGTCTGGTTTCCTACAGCTGTGTGAACCGAAAATAAACAGTTTTACTGTGATTTAATTGCAAAAATTCATGTTTTGTTAGTTCTCTCTGCAAGACGACAAGGAAATCACTTTTATAATGCTTGTTTTCTGAACGGAGATCGGGTCGACTTTGCTTACATGACAGGATGACAGGAAGTGAATCTCAACGCTGATTGGCTTTCGCAACACAGAAACATGCGAATTTGAAATATTTCAACTCGGGCAAAAAATTTGCTTCGCTTTTGGTGTGAACGCAGCGTAATGGGAAGCTATCATCATTCACCTTATCATAACAGGAAGCTCTTAATCGCCTGTCTCTCCATTTCTCCCTGTATCCCACCTCCTCTCCTCCTCTCCTCCTCTCCTCCTCTCCTCCTAAGCCTTACTTACTGTCAACACTCTGTCTAAACAAGCAGAAACAATGGCCGCTGAGAATAGAAGCCGTGCTGACACACGGTGAATGTGTCCGTGGAGTTATGGGGCAGGTGTTCGTGGAGATGCTGTGTGAGGAGGAGACCAGCTGGGCATGCCACACTCTGATGTGATCACAATGCATCAGGACGCATTGTGCGCTGTGATTGGCGATGGATTGTTTATGCGATCAGTCTCATTATGCGATAACGTGGAGTGACGTGGATCAGTCATTCGCTTTTTTCGAAAAGACACTGATTCCCCCGAGGTGATTTCTACAATCTTGTGTTTTTGAAAGGCAACGCCAACAAATATTGATTGAAGCAGAATATTTTGTTGGATAATACATGAAATAATAACAATAACACTATAAACTATTTATATAGCACCTTTAAAATCAGAGTTTACAAATTGCTTCGACAGACAAGGCAGCAAAAGCAAGACAATTAAACAAAAGAAAGCTGAGACAAACTAAGGTAAGACTTCCACCCTGATAAAGATCAAACAGCACAATAGATGAAACAATAAAACAACCGATAGGATAAAACTAAACTAAGAAATAAAGTGAAATAACAAGTGAGAATCAATAAAATGAAAAAAGAAAATGAAAAAATAAATAAATAAAAAAATAAATAAAATAAATGAAATAAATGAAATAAATGAAATAAATGAAATAAACATAAAATAGTATATGAAAAGAAGACAAGATAGTAAAACCAATAATAAAACGAAACAATAAAGCGACGACATCACAGAAGTGATTTAAAGAGATGACTGATTTGAAGCCTCATCTCCTCAGGCAGGCCTTCAATCTGCCAATTTTACATTAAACAGAAATCATGCTTCTGCTCAGATGGACGTTAACGTGCTTGACATCCTAAGCAAAGAAGCACCTCATTGATATCTGAAAAATTGCAACGGCTCACAGAGGGTCAGAGGACTGGAGTGCATTTGAGCAAAGCACCACAACAAGTGCCCTCTAGCAAAGCGTAGGGAAATAAATAACTCTTCAACGGCACTTAATCATTAACCATCTTGTGATTGTCCCGTCCTTCTACGTTGATAAATCCATATTCTATCACCAGGGGAAAATAGATTTCCTGAGTTCTTTGTTTTCTCTGAGTTATAGTTTGATAAACATGACTCATACATTATAACCCCAATCTGGACAAGTAACACACATGAATGTTTTTCGCTTTTCACAGGAGAAGATTCCTCCAGCTCCACTGGCATAAACCCAACCATCTCCCAACCTGGTCATCACTAAGACACAATTAAAGTAATGAGAAATGTAAAGCTGTGGTTTCTCTATGGAGGCTGTGAGAAACCACACTAGTTCACTTTCAAACTGTTCTTGGTAAACTGTGAAGCCTGAATGGTTGAGTTTCATATAATGACCATGACAGACAGCCATGCAAATGCATGTCCATACCCTTCTAGCGCATGTGGGTGTATGCATGTATGCACAGATACACCGCGTACATCCCAGAATAGCAGGTAAAAGTGTCCCTGGTTGCTATAGGAACAACAGCAGCTCACAACTGATTAGAAATCTCTTTGATGATGAAGTGGCGTTCTGTGTGTGTGTGTGTGTGTGTGTGTGTGTGTGTGTGTGTGTGTGTGTGTGTGTGTGTGTGTGTGTGTGTGTGTGTGTGTGTGTGTGTGTGTGTGTGTGTTTGAACCTGATTGACCCACAGAGCTAACTGGTTTCCCTGAAACACAATTAATAATTTATTGTCACCTCACATTATTTTTTTTCATAACATTTTCACACACATTTAATGATTTTTTATGTGTTTGGAAAAACCTAATAATCTGGTGAACAGCTGTAGGAAATGAGGCACTGGCTACATAGATAGAGAGTTCATACCCTTCATTTTCCTTTTGTATTAATAATTAGACATAGGCCTATTTAATGGTGGAATCTGTGTTTCTTATCCAATCAATTTTTTTGTAAACTCAGTGAAAATCTGAAAGCTTCCCTTTGGGTTCTGTAAGTGGCCGAGGGAGAGCAAACTGTTTTTTAAGTGCAGGGAAAAATATGTTTTTGAAAGGCTAAAAGCCAACAAATAAGGATTGAAGCAGAATATTTTGTTGGATAAAAACATTAAATGATTTTAATTATATTTTAATTCCGACTGTGCGCCTCGGCGGTGGCTCTCACTTTTGTGTTTGTGTTCTATATTAATCAAAACACAGAACAATCTTAGAATCTACATTTATAAAGGCATGGAGAGTAAAGATGAAAAAGAGACTTTGAGGTCCCTTTTCATGTCAACACACACTAAGCAAATGATAGATTTTTCGCTCATTGCGAAGGCCACAAAAAACCCCACTTATGTCATGATTCTTTGTTTTTACTCACGCTTTGGTTCAAGTTTGAACCATAGATATGGCAATAAACTCCAAAACGCCATAATCTTACCTCCACAAATAGCCTTTTTACAAGCCCTGTTAAGAAAGAAGTGAACATGTATATGCTTTATAAGGAAACAAAGGTTCAACACCCTGCAAACAATTTGATTTGGCTGGCAAAATATGTACTCAGATGATGATTTTTGAAGACCACCACCAAGAGATTTGTCCTTCTCTGTTGAATCCCTAGACATGTAAAAAGTGCTTTTATGGTTTAGCGCCCACATCGTTTGTGATTTGCTCTAATTGCCTTCTCCAGCAACAGCCAGCAATTATCTGATGTTTGTTTTAGGCTCAGCAGGTCGTGTTCCTCCATTTCATTGTGGAGTTAATTTAGGTGTGTTTTGAAAAGGGTGCAACATTATATAATGTGTATACATAATTAAGAATTTAGTTATCTTTATTCCATAAACACTTCCATCAAGATGACCTGGGCTTGTTTTTTCTTCTTCTTTGACCTATTTCATGAAAGACTAAGAGTGGTTTCAGGTATTCTAACAAGCTTTGACGTGACAGACGTTTTTGTAAACCCTCTCATCTTGTGGGACATAATTATGCCTTTTTTCATGCTGTCCTTACTTCTATGTTTCCACGAACACTTTCTGTCAAGAAATGTTTTCCTTTTGTGTTTGCTCCTGCCTGGTTCCTCTGACTCAACGTTCCTGGGCAGCTACTAGTTGGTGCCATGGGTGCAGGTGGCGATCAGCATGGATCCTTTTCTCTCTCCCTCCGGCGGCGTCTGTTGCTTTTGTTAGCAGACACCGGTGATCTGGAGTTATTCTCTACTCTCCAAGCTGCTTTTTATAATGGCGGTGATGCGACTTGCAGCCGTGATGTGAGGCATTATCCTTTTTGTGTTGTCCGTACGTACGGCCGACACATTTTGTGTATCCGATACCTATTATTTTAAACCAGCACTAACCAAGGAGGAACTGATTAGATTTTTTTGGTCAAAGGTCAATGTCACTGTGACCTCACGTCCGTCCCATTTTGGTGAACGTGATATCTCAGGAACGGACAGACAAGAACGTAAAATGCAACAAGATTGCACCAACCAATCATGTTGCATTTCACTTTCTTGTCTGTCCAAAATGAAGGCGGAAATTCTAGTTCTTGTTATTTTTTTGCTCATGCAAAATGATATTCGTATCAATGTTCATGTATCGCTCTTACCAAACACAACACATGGTGACCTTGTGTCCAAAATCAGTCAGTGCTTAAAGGTTAAAAGGTGAACAAAGTTAAGTGTGTACCGCAAATGCATTCACATGCAAATGCTTTGGATGCACACACGTACAGTTCATACACAGTTTATGCTTTCTATTGTAGGCACAGAGGTCACGGTCATGCTCTCATAGTAAAATATCACTGCCTGTAAACATCATGTGAGTGAGTCTGGTTGTGTGTGTGTGTGTGTGTTCGAGACAGTGCTGCTAAACCTTTATGCAGCTGTTTGTGAAGTAAGCCTTACTACAGACGTTTGCATCAATGTCCTCCATGTCTCTCTCATTCCTTTTACATACATACTTCCTAAACGAATGTTTCTAATTTGCATGACAATTGACAGCCAAGTGAGTGGATGAAAACAGATCATGTGATGTCGCACTCTTGTGTGAAAACTACCCTCCATCCATCGTCAGACTACAACTACAACGAGGATAAAGTGGCTTGTAGAAGTCTCATAAACAAACATTATGCATTTAAAGTCTTTTTCAATACAGCATGATGTATTCTGAACCCCAATTTGGATCAAATGTGTTTTATGTAGATGAAGTCAAATTGAGATTATTTTAAATTTACACTTTTGTGTTGATAGACATGAATAAAATCTGCCCTAGATGTTCATATCTTTTAATACTAATTATAATACCAACACATCGTCATTGCAGTTATCTAATTAATTGGTCAAATGGAGCCCAGTTTAATTTGTTTAATTTATTGTAGTCTTTTTGGCATAGTGTTGACTCCTCCCTGCAACTGAAGCTACTTAGCAGTGTTGGCACAGAACATCCAAGATGGTCTGTGCCAACACTGAAATATTTAGGTGGATTGTCGCAATTTTTCTGTGTATCTCAAGCCCAGTCATTATTGTTAAAGTCACTATTGGGTGATGGTTGGGATGGTGGGTAGCTGTGTGGGGGCTGTGTGTGTAAAGAAAGATGTAGCGATCTTTTTGTACTGTAAGGGCACAGTCACAAAATGAAGAAAGATAAAGAAAGAAAGTTTTTGCATGAACAGAAATGCCCTTATAATGGAGAATAACTCACCACAAAGCACATCCAACAGAAGCACGTTTTCTTTGGGTTTAGCTGGCTGGACAAAGACCCAATCAGAGGAACCGGTTCCACCAGGGTGGTCCACAGTCTACTTCTGTTCTGCTCTGTACTGATTGTACTGTACCTGTGGGACATCAAAGCACTGCCTTCCTACTTGGTTGAAAGATATACAACTCAAACAATTCTAAACTTGTTCCTGTCAATTCAAACTGTATCCCTGTCTGGTTTGATAAAAATGTGAGTACTTAATGTACTCATTGCACTCCTATACATAAGCTAATTAGCTTTGCAAAAAGTGTACAACTAGAAACCTTTGATTGTTACAACAATACAGTACCTTCTTGTTCTTGCAAAGTGAACTGTTGTAGTGAAGTGAGTGTTTTATTGTGTTAATTTAAAAAGGAGTATACTCTGCTTTTGCTGCCTTGAACCAAACCTCCCAAACAACGCTATTAAGATCAGATAAGAGAGATAAGATAATCCTTTATTAGTCCCGCAGCGGGGAAATTTGCAGGCTTACAACAGATGACTGAGATGATACAAATAACACTGCTAATTCCAATTCAGAGTTTTCCACAGCTCATAGTTTCTTTCATGCTACACTTTCTCAGCTCATTCATCAACACTGTTTTTCCCAAAGAATTTGCAAATATATTAACTCTACAACCAGCTTCTGTTTTCCCGCAGCACTGCACCATAAAGACTGCCCAGCTCCGTCCTAAGCCTCCCTCTCCTAAAAGACCCTTTTATTGCAAATGTCATCAATAATGTACGTGCCCATGTTGGCAACAGAAGTAGAGTTTTTTTCCCCCAGACATCCAGATGAGTTTGCATTGAATTTAAACTGTTAACAGCATCAAAAGGTCTGGTTGTTGAATGTTTGGTTGTCAAAATCGAAACTCCAACAGAGCACTCAAGTTCTACAAAACGTTGATTGGATTGCAACCGTTTCAGAGCAACATGTGTTTCAGTTTAACGAGTGACTTCCAGCTGAATGTGTCCGTGGTTGCTCGTATTTCAAATAGATTGAAGGCTTTTTATCATGTTCTGTTCGTGTTGTTCAACAGCTGCTGTCGCTACGAGCAACCGCGGACACATCGTACTGAGAGTCACCCCAGTCTATGGCTCCAAGCAAGACTGATCAGCAATGCTTGTGTTTGTAGTGCCTGTTTTAAAATCTAAATAAACTCATAAATCAGAGTCTGTATGTCATGGTATCTGAGGTTCTGTACGTGACCACAGATAACGTGGTTGGAAGCATCTAGTGGCTTGTATGCTCGTAATGTCAGGCTGGTATATCGTTACACGCTAGGTTTCTATCATGCAACTAAATATCAGGCAACTTGTGAATATAGTTTATCCACTCACTAATAGCACACGGATCTGAACTTGTTTAGGTTGCGTTTGCGATCTTTGGTTGTTAATGCCCTTGCGTAGCTTGACAAGCTGTATTTCGGTTGCCAAACTGCGTGCACACACTCATGTATGTCAACATTTTCTACAAAATTTAAAAAGGTCTACTGCACCTGTCACTGCTGGTGTGATGTCATGACAACTTGTTAAGGTTTTTAACAAGCTTCTCTTTTTACAGTTGCTTACCTTCTTCCCTCAACAGAGAGGATGATTTGCTTCTCCACCTTACAGTATGCTCCACCAAGACAGATCAAATATGAGGTCATAGAAAGTGGATGGAGAGGCTGATATTGTATGCAAGACCAAACTAATATAACACATGCGGTCAATCCTTCCCTCTATCATTCTCTCTCCCTTGCTCTACTTTTTTCTTTTCTCGTTCTGTCTCAAAAGAGCTGTAAGTAAATACACTGCTCTCTCTATGCATAATAAATGAGATGGTTTTCCCCAAGCAACGTGGAATTCAAGTTGAACCAAAACACAAGGACAAAAGGCTTATGTAACATGGAGGGAGAGTTGTTTTCCTTTTTGAGCAAGGACTGGGAATAACATCACCTGCTTCTTGCTCAAGGCTCCGGAGGAATTTACTAAAAAAGAATGCAGGTGGAGTAAATGACTCTTAAGTTGCAGTCGGCTGCACATCAGTACAGACATAAATAAAGAACCTGCGTTGACACACATCAGCATCCAAAGTGGGCTTTGCTTATTCTTTGCTCTCCACAGGGGGTTTGACTGAACTCTCCCTGCTCCTGCTTCTTACCGACTGTGAATTAGGCTTTGCAGGAATTGAGATTAAACACAGCTGGTTGGCATTGTAAACTCTATATTTAATTTGATCTCAATTAAATTGATTTGTGAGTTGATTCAAAACATCAGGTCCAAAATGTGTTGGTGTGTATCCCAAATGAGACTTTCTTACATAGTGAAATCAAGTTGGTTAGGTCTTGCCTATAATCACGCTGTTTAAGTAGAAAAAAGCAAACCCATGAAAGCTGTGTTTCATTGTTTGTGTCGTGTTGGGGCGGGGGGGGTGTATGCGTGGCTCTGTCCATAGTACTGAAACGGAGACAAGGACATCAAAAGACAGACTCTTCTGAGGAAATGGACCAAAATAATTTGGCAACATTCATTAACTTGAGTTGTTTCTTACTATTCTTTACCTCTGCTCTGTCTCTCTCTGACTGTTCTCACATTGTGTAACCATGAGGTCTTCAGAGTTTCTGAATCCTCACATCACATAAAGATGAATCCCATCTCTCTCCTGCTGGTTTTTCATTGAACATGCATGTTTAGGGAGAACAAGTCTTGAGGCATGCTAGTGGCTCTTTGACACTGTACTTAGGAACAGTGGTGCTTTGAGCTAAATGCTATTATCAGTATGCTTAAACGCTCACAATGACAAAGCTAACATGCTGATGTTTAGCAGGTTTAATGTTTACCATGTTCACCAGCTTAGCTTGGTGTTGCACCAGCTTAGCTTTGCACTAATTAGCTAAGCTAATTAGTGCAAAATGGAAAGTACAGCTGAAGGTGATGTTGATGTCATTATTTGGTATCAGTTATGGCAATCAGTGCTTTGATATTTCACATAAACCAAATATTCGCCCCTAGAATAAAAGTCAGAGGATCGCCACAGTTACTAGGATTCGTCAGAGAACCCTGAATGTCTGTTCCAAGTGTTGTGCCAAATTCTTCTATTAGATGCCATCAACATATATGAATGCATATAAACATACGCAATATACATTACGATCCGATAATATTTCTTCTTTTCTTTTTATGCAGGCGTTTGTCTTGCATAAACAAGTCCTTCAAAGCTACATGGTTATATTCTGCTGTCACTTCCAGCCCAGTCGAGGCCAAATGTGATTTTGGTTCTGAAATATTGTCAAAGTTAATAACGTAGGTCTTGAAATAAGGAGTAGTGTAGAAATGCTTTCATCCACTAGTATCAGAAGAATGGCTGACATAATGATGCTCTCCACCATGGCTCATGGAGACAAGAGGCAAAGACGGGGAGGGGGGGGGAAGAGGGAAAGAGTTAGTAATGTGAAGCACAAAGATGTTGGGAGAGAGAAGCTTGAAGGAGAAATGCCATGCATCATATAGAAGGGAAGAGGATCAGGAGTAGTGGGCAGGGCAAGAGAGAAACATCTGCCCTCAATCAGGTCTGTTATGTAATACCAATAACAGTCTGTCAGCTTCTTGAACATCTTGCTTCTGCAGCACTGCGCTCTTTTTCATTGTCACCATCTTTACTACTCTCTGACAATCTGCCTCAATCCTTTTTTCTCTCCTGGTACATTCATGCATATAAGCACATCTCTTCAGTAGGCCACCCAGGGTGCTGCCAGGCCGGGAGTGAAGATGATGCGTAGTGGTGTGATCCGTAGTGAGGGATCTTGACGTTATGTAATGTTTGGTTCAGTGACCTCAGACACTGCAGAGATGCGGGATGAGAAGGCTGGAGGGGAGCAAGAGAGCGAAAAGGGTTAGAGAGGGGAGAACGACAGGAGAGGGTTTCCTCCCACCTGCAACGATCAGTTTTAATAAATGACTCTTCTCCACACGTCTCTGACATGGTTGATGTAATGCAGGCTTTTGCTCCTGGCAAGCGGCTTTAAGAAGAGCCGTCTGTGCAGATCAGGGCTGGTGACATTTACACTTCAATCCATTCATAACGGCAGTTGAACGCTACATAGTGTTTGTTGCCACTACTAAAGGGGAGGTAAATCTCACACAGTGATAGAAATGAAACTCCATTCAGCTCTATTGTAGTGAGGTGTAGGCAGAAAACCTTATCTCACATAAATTCTGATATTTTTGCTGTGCATCAACCATGTGGTAGTTATACAGAATATGTTACGTTGGGGAATACTTGTGGGGGGGATTTTGTAACACGACAACAGAGGTTTATATCTTCCTGAAGAAAAAGGCCCTGACACTGGCTTATCTGGCTCTCAGACCTGTCACGCTCTACTGCTCTTGGATGCTGCTCGGCCTGAGTTCTTTAGTGAGGCAGTGAAATATGAACGACAACGTGTGGCACGGCATACACTCGTGTTTGGACTGAACACACATGGCTTCCCTGAGCCTGCTGCCATCGTTGGCATCCTCCTGTACTGCCGATGTGACCCGCAAAGCCACGGCATATGGATTCATCAAACCTTTACAGGGAGTCAATGCTCACCTTCACATTCTGCTGAATCAGCGTGAAGGGAGCAAATACAGTCAGTCATGAGGCACTGGCTCTCTACAGCATGCCCTCCTTTCTGCTGAAACAGCAGTGTGTGTGTGTGTGTGTGTGTGTGTGTGTGTGTGTGTGTGTGTGTGTGTGTGTGTGTGTGTGTGTGTGTGTGTGTGTGTGTGTGTGTGTTGTGTGTTGTGTGTGTGTGTGTGTGTTAAGCATTAGCAGCCGCACCACAGGAGTACTCAGACTAAACTGGAACATAAGTTTTGTACCTTAACAAGCTCAGCCTTGTCTCTCTGTTGTCACATCGAGTATATTCATGATGGATCTCATAATTGAAAGATGTATGAGTCCAGGGTTAGAGTGTTTTTGTTCGTCTTGGTCCGTTATGGGGAACCTTCCTGTCCTTGTTGTTGGCAGGAATGATCTCCTGTAGTGGTCTTTGTCACAGCAGTTCATGTTCATGTTACATGTTGAAATGACTCCGATGCAGATCCCTCCAATAAGAGCAGCCTGGCTGTGATTTGATTTTATTATGCTGATATTGTCTTTTCTACTACTATAATTTCCAGAGAGCTTTCAACATAATTGTTCAATTATTGAATAATGTGTTTGGTCTTTACATGCTGTCTATACCAGTGTTTTCCTAGAACACAGATTTACTCACTTAAAGCTCTTATCTGAAGCACAAATAGTCTCGTTTTCAGTCGTTTTCTCTCCAACTGTCACAGTTCTTCCTCCATACTGTCAGTAGCTCCATACTCCCTGTCACTCTGTCTCACTCACCTAATTGGCTCACTCTGTTCACCTGCCTGTCACTCTCTCTCAGTTCACTCCGGCCACTCCCAGCCCTCTCTCTCTCACCACACTCTCCCTCACTCATCTAATCAGCCTCATGCAGTGCACCTGTCTGCCACGCCCACCTCATCAGCACAATCACTCTCACCTGCTCACTCTGCTGCACCTCCACCCTGCAGTATTTAAACCCCAGTCATTCACACACTCGCTGCCAGATTGTTCGCCGCATTCATGCCAGACCTTCCAGCAATTTCCCGTGGACTGATTTCCCGTTGCCGACCCTGCCTGTCTGGACTTCCCTGCCTTGCCTGTGCCCCGGTCAACGACTCAGCCTTCTGTCCCCGACCACGAGATTAGCCTCCGCTTCCTCTGGTTTCCGTCTGCCTGATCCCCTGCCTGTTTCCCACTGTGAGTCTGACCCTGCCTGTCTGTCTGCTGTGTGCTCAGCTTTGAATAAAGCTCCAGAACTTTATCTGTCTCCTGGTCGTTCTGCTTTTGGGTCCACACCACATCCGTGACGGTACGATCTGGCCTCGACATGGACCCAGTGTTCGACACCTCGTCACAGGCCCGGTTCGGGTTCATCGAACAGGCGCTCCACAGACGCGAGACCCAGGTTGTCACCAACACCGCTGACGTTCGCCACGCCCTGGCGAGCAGCAACCAGGCCTGGACTGCCCTGTTTAACCAGGTTCAGCAGCTCACGACAGCCATTTCACAGACCTTCGCTCAGCCTGTCCCTAAGCTTGTCTCGCCAGCTTTCCGGCCGACGCCTGTCCGGTCGGCGTTCTGGCCGGCTCCTGACCCTTCGCCGTTCTGGCCGGCTCCTGACTCGTCGGCGTCCCGGCCGGTTCCTGTCCCCGGCGTTCCTGCCGACTCCTGACCCGTCGGCTTTCCTGCCGACTCCTGCACCTTTCCCCGACTCCTGTCGGCGCCCCGGCCGACTCCTGCACCGCCCGTCCTGTCGGCGCCACGGCCGACTCCAGTCCCGTCCCGGCTGGCTGGTTTGCAGCGTCCACCTGCTTCCGCCGGGTCGCAGCTTCCCCCTGCTCCTGTTCCCGCCTTGCCGCCAGAGCCCCAGGTCCGAGAGCCCCAGTCTCCAGAGCCTCTCGCCCGACCTCCAGAGAGGATCTGCCTGCCTCGACAGACCCTCGCCCGACCTCCAGAGAGGAGGCCCCTCGGCCTGGTCGTCTTCGTGGCTGACCCCCAGAGAGGTCCTGTCGTCCTCCAGTTCGCCCCCCCCCTAGAGGGGTTCTGCCTGTCCGCCTTGGTTGTCCTCCTGTTCGCCCCCTCCAGAGGGGTTCTGCATCTCCGCCTTGCCTCAGCCTTCAAGGATTCTGACTCTGCGGCCTCGGAGGAGTTCTTTGTGCTGATCAGATCTGTGACTGGAAACAGTGATGCCAGACGAACCGTTAGTTTTATGATCCGTTGCACCGCTACACACAATCCTAAAATGGACATCAAACTGCAGAAGCCATTTATCTGAACAGGAGCTCAGTCATGTATCCAAGAATACAGAGAGCTTTAAGCAGTAATTAATCTGTCTGTGGTTACATTTTAATTACATGTATGCATTGTGCCTCGTCTTTTCTAATAAGAGGAAGTGTGTGTGTTCTGTCAGGATTCTTATCTTACACTCCCACTAACACTCTCCTTGGCTGCAGCACAATGACAGCTCCCCACCACCTGCTGTTGTGTTAGAACAGAGAGGCTCAGTCTGATCACAGAATAGTTTGAAGGCTTTCATCTTTAAATAGTATTTTACTTTTCATACATGCGTATTAAGCCATGGCAACTCGGCTGCATGTTTTTGTTCTAAGCAGCATGTTTCGTTAATGCGCTGTAGTTAGTTTTCTTTTTGCATTCCCTGGGGAAAATACTCTCAATTTCCAAAGAACAGGAAGTCTTTCATTAACTCCTGTGTTTGGGACTACATTTAAATATAACCAGGACATTGCTGCCATTACCTTGAACCGATATTGTCATGTGATAATGTTGAATTAATCTGCTTGTTAAAGTAAAAGTTTTACATTTTTGGAAATGTTCTTATTTGCCTCTGGTTCTCCTGGCTGCACAGAGGGGCGCTTGGATTCGTTCATGATTGTTTTATACTTGTGTGTGTGTGTGTGTGTGTAGTCGTCTCCGGTTTGCACCATTATCACATTTGCCCTTTTGAATATAAGGCGACGGCTAAGCTGCTTAGCTTAGCTTAGCACAAAGACAAGAACCTGGGAAACAGCTAGCCTTGCTCTGTCCAAGCTAGGGCTGCAACTAACGATTATTTTCATTGTCGATTAACCTGTTGATTACATTCTTGATTAATCATTCAGTTATTTGGTCATTTGAAAATGTTGATCAGTGTTTCCAAAAGCCAAAAAATGACATCTTCAAATGTCTCATTTTGTCCAAAACTCAAAGATGATCAGTTTACTGTCATAGAGGGCTAAAGAAACAAATACATATCTACAGTTAGGAGCGGGAATCAGAGAATTTTCACTTGTTTTTTTTTTATAAAAAAATTGACTTTAACCAATATATCGATCCTGAAAATAGTTGCCAATTAATTTAATAGTTAACAGCTAATCGATTGATCGTTGCAGCTCTACTCCAAATGAAAACAAAATCTGTTTGAATAATCAATCCAAAAACTATAGTGTTAAAACGACAATTCATTATTTGATGGTGGGTTATGTCTCTGACTATTTCGGGGCTTTTTTGCAGTAATGGTGAATTGTCATTTTTGCTCTCCAGTTTTTGTATAAGATTAAACATTTGAGGTGTTAAAAAAAAAAACCTGTTTCTATTCTTTGTGCTGAGCTAAGCTAACGGACTGCTGGCTGATATGAAAACGGGAGTTTCACGAAGGGATTGAAAGAAAGGAAGTAGAGACCGACAACAAGATGGTATTTTTCTTGGGTCAGCTCGTCCTCTGAAAAATGGTCTTTTAGCGCTCAACCTCCAGTAACAACGGGCAGCAGAGTAAATGTTCCTGAGGACAACAGAGGACTGAGTGCTAAAAGTGACTGAACAGGGTGAAGATAAAAAAATAAGAAAGAAAATTGACTGCGTAAATAAATCAAACGACACCCGCGCCTACGACGGAACATCTTTTCTCCTTGCTGTCAGCCCTTGAACCTGCCCAATGGAAATAAAAACAGTATTAAAAAAAACAGATTATTCATGGCCACTCTAGCCTGAGCAAGGACCACTTCTGCCTCCTAGTCATTAGAGCAAGATTTCCAAAGACAACAATGAAAGCAGCCTCTCATTCATCAGTGGCAGCCGTCAGGTAGACGGCACACCGGGGCTGAGAACAATGGCAGGTAGGAAGGACATCATGACAGCTGAGCCCTGAATGAGCCAAGGGAAACATGAAAGATGGTGCTTAATGTTAATAAGCTGCTGGCGGCCATCAGAGTGGCGTTCAGCGGGCCCCTCGAGTGGGCGTTCTGCCTCCATGCTTTTCATCTCGCAGGGAGATTTATGTGTCCCGTTCAACCACCTCTCATCTTTGTTTGGCCCAAACAGGAAATGTAATCATTGATTTGTATGACAACCTTCATCCTGTCTGAATGTCATCAACTCCTTCAGTCTACATCGTAATGACACTCACATTATAAATTAAATACAGATTAAATATGCAACAAACTACAGTGTTGTTAATAATACGGCAATTACTTCGCCTTTGAATAGAAAATCTCTCTTTTGTAAACACAGTGACAAAGATGTGAAGAAGTTGATTTGGATGAATAACCGTTTTCTATGAAACTATATGTCCCTGCTGGTTAATTTCACCTTGTGACAGCCATTCAGGCCGTAAACACAACATCAACATATTATCACTCTATAATATATTTTGGGTCACTCTCTTTTTATTTTATTGTTTCCCCTAACTCCTTCCCATATCTGGCTCTTTAGCTGCTAAATGCTCCACAATATTCTGCTTCCTCTGTAAATCACTACAGTGAGACTTAAACAGTAAAGTTAAGGCCCAAAAAAACAAAACATTGAGTTAAAGTGGCCCTATTATGCTTTTTCCACTTTTTCCCTCTCCTTTAGTGTGTTTTTATGAGGTCATAATGTAACTGTATGAGGTCAAAATGTAACTTTATGAGGTCACAATGTAACTTTATGAGGTCATAATGTTACGGAAGTGACGTTAAACTCCTTCCGGCTAGTTTGGCCCTCAAACAACAAAAGAGAGAGACGGAGCTGAAGCTCTGGAGGAAGAGTTTTTTTTTTAAGTGTGAAACGTTGACCAATCACAACAGAGTGGGCTATCTGACCAATCAGAGCTAGAGGACAGAAAGATGTGTAAAAACAAGGAGGATTATGGGCATTAACGCATGTAAATATGTTGGAACTGGAGATAAAAATATGCACCCGGAATATAGCATAATAGGGCCTGTTTAAGTGATGCTGGAACACTTCATACACAATTCACGATCAGGAGATAGTTCTCTGGGTTCAAACCCCTTTCACGTACAGACAATCATTGGATCCATTAGTAACAGTAGTATCGATTTGAGCCTCTTTTCTTCCCTATTGTTGTTTTGTGTGCACAAATCACTCACTGCCACTGTGCCTTGTGTGTGTGTGTGTGTGTGTGTGTGTGTGTGTGTGTGTGTGTGTGTGTGTGTGTGTGTGTGTGTGTGTGTGTGTGTGTGTGTGTGTGTGTGTGTGTGTGTGTGTTATGTGTTTGTGTGTGACTAAAAACAGAATCCTCCTGCAGCGGAAAAATGATGCCAGAGTCCAACAGCTGTTCATTCAGAAACACACGGCCATCAACATTCCAGCTGGGAATACTCTGCCTCGGCCCCTTTGCTTTCTCTCCCGTGGTCGGGCGATGGAAACATTTGGCATTGTGATATAAGAAGCTATACCCGGAGCTTGGTTACTGGTGCACATTCACTTTGCCCGTTTTCCACGACACTATCAAATGTCTCTTCACTCCATTCCATGCTTTTTGTGGCTGGATGTGGAGTCACAAGTCAACATCCCAGGAAGTCCTTGTCCTTTTTTTTCCATTAGCTTAACACAGCTTTCATTGGTTGGCTCTGTTTGTGTGTGTGTGTGTGTGTGTGACCGTGGAGTCCTACATGACCTCTTGGCATTCCAGCAGAGTGGCATAAGTCACCATCAAGGCCGTATCGATTTCCACCCGGCCCGGAAATAGGCCTACGAGCAGTCGGAAATCTCCGATGCTTGTCGTTTCCCAAATGTATGGAAAATATTTGCAGTGTGACGAACCTGTCAGTCCAAGAGACCAGGAGGGACATCGTCTTTGGGCCAAGTGGGTCGTTCAGTGATGAGTGAAAGACGTGGGTGTTGACTAATGTGCCACAAGGGGCCGTGGTATCGGGTCACCTCCCTGGCTGCTGCTACTGCTTGGTTCTGACCCGATACGAGGCCTTTGTCCAATGCTGCAGACAGCCCATAATACCTCAGCTCTCTTTCCAGTTGATATTATTTATTTTATTTAATGAATCCAACTCAATTTAACCCAGATTAAAAAAATAAAATAATGATTTCACCTAAATATTCATTGAATATAAATACATTTCACATAGATAATTAATAAATATGAATTAATTCCACCTAAATATTCATTGAATATAAATACATTTCAGCCAAATATTTAGTAAATATAAATACATTTCCACCAGTTATCTAGTAACTTGATTGTATTCTTAGTAAATATAAATCATTTGGATTTACTTCATATTTTTGGCCTACATAACTCATCATTTAGCATGCTGTTACTAAATCCAACACATTTGAACTGTTGCTTTTATTATCATTTACATATTTTTTTTTGTTTAGATTTAATAAATGTATTCAATACTTTTTACTCAAAATTTCAGAAATTAAAGATTCATCAATTATATTAAGTGTCACTTTGTTGCCTTTCATTTTTTTAAGTAACCAGTGGTCAAATGTTTTAGGGTGTATGCTGAATGTCCCCAGGTGTCAGGTGATAGCAGTAATCCTGGTATTTTCCCTTCTGTGTTTATTTTTATGGCTGCTTTAAAAGTCAGTTGTTGGCCTTCAAGCAAAGAGCACATTGTTCCCATTCAAAGTTCGCTCATCACAATAGAACTCCAGATGAGTATAAGGAAAGTCTGTTGCTATAACAATGTTGATTTGTCAGCATGCATTTAATTGTCTAAATTTAATAAAACATCCATCTAATATCAACCTTCTCTGTTTGTTTGTCTCCTGTCTGTGTTTCAGTACCGGATCGGCCAGCTGTACATGATCAGTAAACACAGTCATGAACAAAGTGAACGTGGGGAGGGGGTGGAGGTGGTCCAGAACGAGCCGTATGAGGACCCCGAGCACGGATCAGGCCAGTTCACCGAGAAACGAATCTACCTCAACAAGTGAGTGTCTTCCTCTGGCCTTGTGACGTTTGTTCAATATTAATAAATAAAAATATTAACAATGTGTATAAATGTGGTTTAATACTACATTGATCCCAAAAGAGAAACCTGTCTTTGATTGTGTAGCTCCAGAGAAATGTAGACTGTATATATATATATATTTATTTATTTAAATATATATATTTATTTTATTATATATATATATATATTTAAATATATATATATATTTATTTAAATATTTATTTATTTATATATATATATATTTAAATAAATAAATATTGCATCTGACATTAATGATCCTCAGTATTCTATCACAGGTATCAAGACATAGATTAGTCATTGCTCAGATATCTTATGATGTGTTCATGTAAACATCTGTCTTATTCAAATAGCTGAGTATGTATAGTCACATATAGGACATGGTTATCTCATAAAATGCTTATGTTAGGTATCATAAGGCTTTGCAAGCTGCACTAAGCGTTGCTGTTGTGTTTCAGGAATAAGAAAGGGGACCATGTAGTTAGGTGTTCCTTTTCATCTCTCTCCAAGCCCATTTTCCGTTTCTTTGTTAAACTTGATAAGCGTGAAATTGATTATTTCATTTTCTGTTATCTGGATTGCAATTGAATTCTCTGTGTGCAGTCTGAAGTTTGGCCTCCTCATTCTCATTTTTGAATTTTCTCTGAATATAAACCGTCATGACACACCTGCATCAATTTTGCTGTACAGCATTACAGCAGTAAAACAAATAGTATGTAGGACGCTTGGACTTTTTATTGAGTACACTGATGAGACGAATCCAGGTGAAAGTCTGGTTCAGTACTTCATTGATTTCCCTTATTAGATCTGTAACGATTGCAAAGGATGAGAAGTAAACAAACTAAATGGATGAGAATGGAAGGAAGACATTTAAATCTTTTAACTAACTGAAAGAGAAACCTGCAAGTTGAGATGAAATGACAAGTCCACATTGATCAGAATCAAATGGGTCACTCATTCCCAAAAGTAAGACAATGAGACAGAGAAGAGAGAGCCACATGGAGACAACCAAAGCGAGAGGCAGAGAGGGGAAGGTTTGGTGTAAGTGGGCCTTCGGGAAATGTGAAGTGTCATTGACAAACTCCGAGGACAGGAAGATTTAGTGTCGTGTGTGTGTGTGTGTGTGTGTGTGTGTGTGTGTGTGTGTGTGTGTGTGTGTGTGTGTGTGTGTGTGTGTGTGTGTGTGTGTGTGTGTGTGTGTGTGTGTGTGTGTGTGTGTGTGTGTGTGTGTGTGGGCAGAGTGAGATAAGGTCAGTGTAAGTGATGGATAATTTGAGCATTCACTGTCGGACGCCGCGCCTGCCTCCCTCCACCCACAGACCACCTGTTACCACGTTATAGCTGCTGTGTGCTGCTGTGTGTGTGTGTGTGTGTGTGTGTGTGTGTGTGTGTGTGTGTGTGTGCGTGTGTGTGTGTGTGTGTGTGTGTGTGTGTGCGTGTGCGTGTGCGTGTGTGTGTGTGCGTGTGTGTGCGTGTGTGTGTGTGTGTGTGTGTGTGTGTGTGCGTGTGCGTGTGCGTGTGTGTGTGTGTGTGTGTGTGTGCGTGTGTGTGTGTGTGTGTGTGTGTGTGTGTGTGTGTGTGTGTGTGTGTGTGTGTGTGTGTGTGTGTGTGTGCGTGTGTGTGCGTGTGTGTGTGTGTGTGTGTGTGTCTTGTTGTTGAGGCAGTGTGAGGACATGTGACCAGTCTGCTGTGTCTGCACACATTGGAGGGAGACCAGAGGGAAGCGTCCGTCTCGTCCCAACGGTCCATACAGACTCTGTATCAAGCTTAATGTTTGATGTGTGTCCAATTATGGCACTATTTGCCTCGCTTGATTGGCTGAAATTCAGTCTGCAGTAACCTGAACCAGCTGTGGTGGAGTGCAGTGATGTTTCTGAAGGGACTCGATAATGAGACCGGCTGCACTCATTTTTCTTTCTTGCTAATCAGGACTTAATGTTCCATTATTACAGGTATCACTTTTCACCTTTTGAAATTATGCATTTTTTCCAAATATTTGCCTTGGCAATCTCCCTCCAGCTCAGAAAGGTTCGGCCCCTGTTGTTTCTCTTCCCTCGGTAATCATTTGCATTTTGATGGGACGCCCGATAAAATGCAGGTTACTTGGCTGCAACTGTCCGCATACTAGATTCAATTTGTGCCGAGTAATAGCTAGTTCTGTGTTCTCTCTCTGTGCCCCCTCTGAAGGTCCACTGCAGGGTGGAGCTTGTAATCAGTGTAATCAACTTCCCCAGGGGCCATCACGGCTGCTGTATGGCCCCCATGGCTCCACAAACAGCTGGATTCCTGTCATTGCTTTTTCTGGGTGATAGGAATAGAGTGGAGCAACCTTTACAAAGGACTACTTTCCCTCTACAGTCCACAAGCTGTTTCATATCATCAGTCCTCTATACATTTTTCAGTGTACACTTTCCAAATACATCTGCTCTTCCTGTGTGTTTCAGCAAGCTGCCCAGCTGGGCCAGAGCAGTGGTCCCCAAAATCTTCTATGTCACGGAGAAGGCTTGGAACTATTACCCTTACACTATCACAGGTAATACTTTAATTATTAATTACACATCCTTGTGCTGCAATTGTCTCAGAAGAACACTATATTATGTAACAAATATTAGCATTGGTTTAAAAAGAACTAGGCAACCTGTCCCTTTAAATACAGATTTCTCTCTCCGTAATAGCACGGCTTTCTGCAAGTTTTACGATACGATAAGATAATCCTTTATTAGTCCCGCAGCGGGGACATTTACAGGATTTACAGCAGCATAGAGGACAGTGCAAACAAGAGACGTAAGTAAAAAACAAGTATTATAAATAAATAAGCAGTAAAAACAGTAAAGAATATTAAAAAATATATATTTAATTTTAAAATATTTAAAATATTTAAAAACAAAATAAAAAAATCCACAATAACTAAAATATTATATATACAGACAGAATAACTATTATATTGCACAGTGTATTTATAATGCACAGATTGTTAGTGTTGTGTGGTCTACTGGTTATTAATTATATATATATATTATATAATCAATTAATTACACTAATTTAAAAATAACTAACTAGAACAATGTACACACACATACATTCCCTGCAGCGCTCTACAAACATGGCTTCGTTCACCTGCTAGCAGCCATCATATGGGATCATTTAGAGGGCAAAGGGATATGGAAGCAATATCCATTCCAACACAATGAGCAGAATGCAGGGAGGGGTGGGAGACAGAGGTCAAGAGGGTGATGGAGAAAGAGATGGAGAGAGGAAAGGAAGGTTTTAGTGAAAGATAAGTTTAACATGAACACAAGCGTAACAAAAAATAGTGACAGTTAATACACCATCATCAGTCTGCAGATATGTTGAACTTTTAGTAACTGGAAGCACTGCAGCATGCATAACAACAAGGTCTCCTGTTTGCACAGTATGTCCATAATACCTTCTTTTTTTATGAGACTGTCATAAAAGAATGTGCTCGTCTCAATCGCTGAGACTGAAGTGCTCTTGCTGTGGCGTAATGGTCCTTTGTCCACTTTGAACTAAATAGTTTTTTCTCATCTCTCTCACACTGTTTCATTCCCCCGTTCTCTTCTACCTGTCTGCACCCATCACCCCCCCGTCTCTGCCCATTACACTGATGGCCTCTGATGGGAATATGGTCAGAGTACACGGTGAGTACTATCCATGTGTCTGCACCCATGCACATGTACACACAAAATCATACATACAAAAAAAACCCACTTTGATCCAGAAGCTGACATGTTAATCTTTGTGGTGTAGAGGTTAAAGGGGGGGTTACACTCCCTGAATGCTGATGGCACTGGATGGCAAATGTATGTGACGCTCCAGTCTGCAGCAGGAGTTCATGGGTCTTTGAATCGTGATATAGAAATGTGTTGCAGCAACATCTGTCACACTGTGCACATCTGTAATCCTTCTGACTAAATGATTAGTTTGTGTTTTACATAACAATTAAAAAAGTTACCCAAGAGACAGTAATAATCAACCATTCATCTTCCTCTGCTCATCCGAGTCAGAGTCATGGTGTCGAGTAGTATATATTTAATCCCTCCATCCTGATAAATGGATATATCAGAATATATGACCTCCTCATCATATGCATAAACAAAGACAACCTGTAAAGGGAACTCATTTCAGCCGCTTGTATCTGAAAGGAAGTTGTTTCATTTACTTCTCTAGAGCTCGGGTACATAATGAAGGTTGAAATGTAAATCGAGTCGTAAGAACTTCCCCTTCAGGCCTAGATCGTTCTTCTCTGATTGTTTGATGCAACCCCTTCACTCCTGCTGCACCGATCCTCCTTAAAATATCAACTAATCAAGCTTATATTCCTTTAAAATCATTCAGAAGCCCCAAAGCTCTCCGTGATAAGACTGGTTCATTTACAGCCACTGAGAAAAGAGCACTAATTATTTGCTCTGGGACATTAGAGGAACATTTGCCTGCACACCTTATGTCAGGCATCAAGGAAACATCAATGAGGATGAATAAAATCAGCCGGCCGATCGTCTCCCCTGAGACTGTGCAGATGCATGGAACATCTGGGAGTAGCAGGAGGTCATGGAGGTCGTGAAGTCCGAGAGTGTTGACGAAGAATTAGCAGGAACAACCTTTGGTGGAACAACATGCTGTAGGTGAACAAAGCCACTCACACAATTCAACAATCAGCAATCATCATGATTATGATAATAGCCTCTAACAACACGGACAGTATTTACCGCGTTGATGGTGCTCGTGGGACTGATTAGTCTGGGGAACGGTGTGCCATGATTAGCCGGAGGTGGAGGTGGTGATGGTGCAAAAGATCAGGATAATAATTGGTATGGGCAGTGACAATGACTTTGCTATTAAAATATGTTGTCTTCATGTCATGCTTCCCTCTCTCTGCTCGACACCAACAGGATGACATTTCTGGATTTTAGTGAAATATCGTCATAACTATTTCATGTATGGACAAAGAGGAGCGAGAGCGAGGGGTGTATTTGTTGAGTTCAATTATCAACAATCACATGACTTCAGACTCTTTTCAGCAGTGTCTTTGTGAGACATAGGAGTTTCATCAATCAACTTTTGTAAGAAAAGCTAAAGAAAATGACTGGAATTTAAAAAGGAAAAGCTCAAAGCACCTCTTTGGCAGGAAACCAGTGCATGAACACAACACACACTGCATGAAGTGTGCGGCTGCATCAGTCCATGAAAATGCTGCATACTGTATTATGAGATTATTACTCAATGTGATTCTGTATAAAAGCTTAGCCTTATTATCTGTCTTCCCATGGAGGACGTACGTGTTCATCCTCTGCCTTCCTCTCACACACACATTCACACACACTTTGCTTGTTGTCTGATTCTATGAGCCACAAGGCCAGTGCACCGATTAACTGCACTGCACAGTAATTACAGTAACAATGCCCCCCTGCCTTTGTAAAGATATGTAAATGCTACAGAATTCAAGAAATGGGTATTTAAAGGTGTATTTAATTTTACATAACAAAACGTTTAAATCTCTTCAGCTTGTGTTAACCACTCACATTATTTCAGGCATGTAACCAAAACCTCTTTGACTTCCAGACGACGGAATCTGGAGGTATTAGGACTCTTTAGCTTGTTCTTTCCTTCCTCATCCCTCCTGCTGTCTTAGAACTCCTGTGGCGCACATAAACACACATTCACAAACACACACACACACACACACACACACACACACACACACACACACACACACACACACACACACACACACACACACACACACACACACACCAGCTTGTACATCGGCAGCTTATGTAATCAGTATTATCTGGTCTTATAATAATAGGAAGTGTTATGTTTTAATCTAATGAAACTGCTGTTAAGAGCTGATGAACGGCAGGCAATAAAGTGTGTGTGTGTGTGTGTGTGTGTGTGTGTGTGTGTGTGTGTGTGTGTGTGTGTGTGTGTGTGTGTGTGTGTGTGTGTGTGTGTGTGTGTGTGTGTGTGTGTGTGTGTGTGGTGCTGCAGTAAATCTACACAGTGAGAGAATAATCATTATCACAACACAGACGTAAAGACACACAGTAACTCTCACACCTCATCCTTTGGGATT
This sequence comes from Anoplopoma fimbria, assembly GCF_027596085.1. Classification (NCBI taxonomy): domain Eukaryota; kingdom Metazoa; phylum Chordata; class Actinopteri; order Perciformes; family Anoplopomatidae; genus Anoplopoma; species Anoplopoma fimbria. Next base: position 1,088,693 of record NC_072459.1, read on the forward strand.
CGATCTGGTCCAAACCTAAGCATCACATTCTCACTCACTTTTGTCTTTTCTTTCCTCTCCAGTGCTCCTTCCTGCCCAAGTTTTCCATCCACATAGAGACCAAATACGAGGACAACAAAGGGAGCAACGATAAGGTGAGTGGAGCTCAGAGTGTGGTGTGGTTGGATCGTATCATGTGGGAAGATCTGAAGAAAGCAAAAAGGATCTCAGCGTGGCTTTTCAACAGAACCTCCTGTCTCGTACATTTCCCATTCCCCTGTTGCATCAGTCCAACTATTTTATTGACTCTTTCCCCCCATCTTCTTGCTTCAAAGCCTCCAAGTCTGAGCGGTGAACTCTCGTTGTCAGAAGGAGACAGCATCATTGTGAGGTTTTGCTGATGATTAAGGTTCCTCTGGTGAAAGATGTGAAGAGGTTTAGCACTCAGTCTACTGTGTTCTCAGTCCTGTAGAACCTTTGGACATTTATGAGACTACATTTATGAAGTTATAACAGTCAGATGCAGGTCCGTCAGAACATCAATAGTAAAACATAAAGAAGTCATAAACAATCTATTGCCTGCTAAGATTCTGTAGATACATAACAATGAAGAGCTTAAAGTCAAAGACATCACAGAACCATCCCATCATTTCAGTTTAATGTAATGATGCTTTTAATCGTTTTTTGTTGAATCTTAATTGTTGTTAAAAGCACATAGCTTGACTTCAGACATTGGTAGAAGTAGGGGCAATACTGCCTCCATCCATCATGTGGCTGAAAACAAAAGGTTGCAGCTCCACCTAGTGGCGGCTCGGTGGAGTTGCAAACCCCAGTATGGTTCAACAGACGCTCATGATTTCACATTTGAAGCTGATCGTAACAAGTGGAGGTGTTTCAGAAGTGTTCTGCTCCTCCCGCGCTCAAGTTCACACCTCCTGCCGACGCCTCCACCCTTTGTGCAGTCTGTTCTTCTTTTCTTCCTCTGTTCTTTCTTCTCCCCCTCGTCTCTTTGCATAAGCGTATCATCCCTCTCACCACTACACCTGTATGAACGTTTATGAAAGTGAGATCACCTCTCTGTGACACAGCAGCGGTGGAATGGTCTGAAAGGAGCAGATAGCTGGACGACATTGCTTTAGTGTTCCTGTGTGATTCAGACACAGGAGTGAGTCACATTCATCCGCTCTGTTTAGTGTGTTAAAGCCAGGAGGAAGGACACCTGTGCTTTGTGCTTTTAAGACCAACAAGGTATTATGTTATTGCCTTTGAACCTCTGCTTTCCTGTGAAATATGAAATGTTCTTTTCCCCTTTCTGTACATAAGTGTGTGAAGCACAAAGAGACAGAGGACATCACAGCGTATATCAAGCCCTCCTCATGTAAACGTCCTCCTCACACATTGATCTTTTCCTGTTCCTCAGATCTTTTGCAGCGAGAGCAGAGACGAGGAGACGGAGGTGTGTTTCGTGGACATCGTCTACGATGAGATCCCAGAGCGCCACTACAAGGAGTCAGAGGTGAGGGGGGGTCAAGTCAGTGACCTCATGATACAAATACATATGTTGTATGAGTGTGGAGGAGCACAGAGATAATGATTACACACACACAAAGACAGAGGAAGGAGGATCAAAGAAGTCCACCAATGAGAAATGAAAAGAAGACATGGTGTGTGAGCAGATGGAGAGAATGGAGTCTCATCTTTCTCTTGACCACCAGCTGGCCGTCTTCAGAGTGATGGAAATGCATGTTTATGTGAGGGGGAGGTGTGTGTGAGTGTGTGTGTGTGTGTGTGTGTGTGTGTGTGTGTGTGTGTGTGTGTGTGTGTGTGTGTGTGTGTGTGTGTGTGTGTGTGTGTGTTGTGTGTGTGTGTGTGGTGTGTGTGTGGTCATAAAAAGCTGAGCTATTAATAATCACGAGGGGCCATGATGTCACTGCATCGGTGTTTTATTATTGACCACACACACACACACACACACACACACACACACACACACACACACACACACACACACACACACACACACACACACACACACACACACACACACACACACACACATACATACCTCCCACCAGGCTTTATGGTATTCTGCTTTCATCCTCTCACGGCTATAAATAGCACAGAGATGCTGTCCAGGGCTAAAAGTGGATGTCACATGACCAATGTAAATATCATTTGATTTTAAAGACGGATGTTTTTTGCACCACATAGTTTACTGTTTCATTAATAAAGTCAGACACCTCAGAAGCATCAATGAACTAAAAGCAAGTGTGATGTTTTTTACATGCTGGACTCAGACTCCACAGAGTTTTCTTATCCATATTACATCTAAGAGATAAAAGACAACGGTCACAGACATACTTGTTTCATACTTATTCTACAGCCTGTTAGCTTAGCTTAGCACAAACACTGGTAACAAGTGGAAACAGCTAGCCTGGCTTTGTCTAATAGTACAAAGACCTGCTACCCAGCACCTCTAACATGTGACATTGTTTGATTCATCTGTACAAAAACTGAATGTTTCAGTATATCAGTTATCTTTTTAAAGGTCTGCAACTGAACGTATGGCAGTCATACAAATGCAACAGGCTTTATCCACCTCAGTGTTCTCACAGCCGGGCTGATAGAGTTGTGTATCACCCCCACACACTGTCACAGTCTGACACGTGACCCCAAGACAAATGAGACGACAGAATAATGAGTCCATAGGGAGCAGTGATTAATGCATGTTACGCTTGTGATTAGGGACTCCCACTCATAATGACTGCTGGGGATCAGGTTCTCTGGGCGGGGAGGATACATGATGGGAAACAGCATTTTAATAAGGTACAGGTTTGTTCTGCTCTTACCTTTTCTCTAAACCGGTTTCTCATGATCTTGCAGGACCTGCATTACTTTAAGTCTAAGAAGACCAGCCGAGGCCTCCTGCAGGAAGGATGGATCAACAGCCATGAGCCCATCATGTGCTCCTACAAACTGGTCACAGTCAAGTTTGAAGTCTGGGGCCTGCAGACGCGTGTGGAGCAGTTTGTACACAAGGTCGGGATAAAAAGAAATACCAGTGGAACTGTTTGACCCGTGCAGATCAGTGTCAGAGCTTAAGGCGTTTCTTTTTCTGATCTGAAAACATGTGACACACCAGCAGCTGGCCATGAACCAAATCAGATGTTCCGTTTTTAACCTTCTACAATGTCGGCCCTGTTCCCGTCCTACAGATATATATATATATATATATATATATATACATATATATATATATATATATATATATATACATATATATTCCCCTGCACCGCCTCCCTTTACATCAGCTGCACAGTTTAAACTCCACAGCTCTTATTTCCCAAAATGCATTTGGCCTCACCCTCTGCAGCATCAGTCCCCGGGGTGAACCATCGCTGTGCTCTCCTTGCCCGAAGCGCACACACACACACACACACACACACACACACACACACACACACACACACACACACACACACACACACACACACACACACACACAGTCAGGGCCATTATTCACATGGTAACACCGGGAGTGACTCATATTAATCACCCCCCCCCAGGGGTGAACGGAAACATTTAGAATCATGGAAATGTTCTTAAATCCTTAACGACCTTCAGAGTTAACGCGTTGTGATTCACATCCTCTTTATCTCTCCTCCTCTGTGATCCTGCTTCCTCTTTCTCTTCCTCTTTCTCTTCCTCTTTCTCTTCCTCTTTCTCTCTCTCTCTCTCCCTCTTTCACTCTCTTTCTTCTCTCTTTCTCTCTCTCTTTCTCTTTTCTCTTCTCTTTCTCTCTTTCTCTTTCTCTTCCTCTTTCTCTTCCTCTTCCTCTTTCTCTCCCTCTTTCACTCTCTTTCTCTCTCTCTCTCTTTCTCTCTTTCTCTTTCTCTCTCTTTCTCTTCCTCTTTCTCTTCCTCTTTCTCTTCTCTTTCTCTTCTCTCTTTCTCTCTTCTCTTTCTCTTCCTCTTTCTCTTCCTCTTTCTCTTCCTCTTTCACTCTCTTTCTCTCTCTCTCTTCCTCTTTCTCTCTCTTTCTCTCTCTCTTTCACTCTTTCTCTCTCTCTTCCTCTTTCCTTTCTCTTTCTCTCTTTCTGCTCAGGTGATTCGAGATGTCCTGCTGTTAGGACACAGGCAGGCCTTTGCCTGGGTGGATGAGTGGATTGGTGAGTTTGTTAGAGAGGTGGGTTAGTTTAGTGTTCAGACTCTGACTCACCTCAAGATTGTCGTCAGAAGTCAGAGAATATGTCTTTTATAGCAAGGCCATTTTTATGTTGTGAAACATCTTTGAGTTCACTGAAAAGCACGAACAAATGGGATGTTTTGCCTTTTGATTATCAGAAACTCAGCGGTTTGCCCATGTGTCTCATAGCTACCAATATTCTTCATACAGTATTCTCTTGTTGTTGGCTTTAAACATTTATAAAGATGACAATCTCTCTGAATGGAGAGAGAACTCTGTAATCCTTTGTGCCGTTGTTGAGCGTTTCATCCGTCACAGATAACGACATGGTGGTGCATTTATGTTTATTTATGTCAGAGATCCAGTGAGCACTGTCTTCATTTGCGACTTTATAGAATTACAGCTTTGGAGCGGTTCCTGTTGCTGAATCATGTTGTTTTTGTATTTATTTCATCTTCTAAAATAACGGTGCTGTCTAATTTGATTTGAGTTTTTCATTTTGATTGAAAGGTCACAGAACTGATCTTTTCATCTCCTCTACTTCATGATTCATTTCCCGCCTCTTCTGAGACGTTCTTATTTAATCTGCTTTAAACCACTGTGCTACAGGCAACCCATCATAACAGTGTAGATTATTATCTTCGTACAAATGTTCAGCCATATGTTGGTTTTTGAACAACCTTCTCTGATCGTATTAGTCACAGCTGTTTGATGCTGTGCAGCTTTTTGTTTGAAGGATCTCTGGTCTGATGTGGGTTTAAATGAGATGTCAGAATAATCGTGTCTTTGATACGTTTGGACTGAACAGAAAGCTAAAGTTTGCATTCTTACTATTAATAACACTTAGTGCTGCAAAAGCTGAATGTTTTGACCATTAATCCATTACTTATAACTAAATCTTTCAACCACTCTGCCTGCATGCTGACTCAGTTTCAAACACCTTGCAGCACATTGTGTCGTTTTTAAAACTGACCGTGCAGCTTTGTGGATATTGGAAATATATTTATAAAGAACAGCAACACACCAGTTTGTTTTTTTACCTCTCCAACCCAAATATGATAAATAAAGGTTCCCCTGGTTTGGAATCACTGCTCTTCCTCCTACGACCTGTTCTAAGAATAGACATTGATAAACAAGCATATCGAGTCATATCATCAAATAAACATATTTCCATGTTACTGTCAGTATGGTGGACAATTGTCCGAAAAATCCTAAAACAAACTTAAATCAAAGGAGCACTGATGCATCATGGGGTTTGTGGCAAAAATAGGTTATTGTCCAAACAGAATTCTGTGTTTCTGATGATTTATTTGGTCAAACAAACAAAAGAACAAAGGAAACTATAGAAAAACTATCTTAATATATCAAACAATCTACCCTAAACAAGCAAACATGTAGAATAATTAAACGATATTACTTATGCATAAAATAACTAAATACTAACACCCTATAAATAGCTCCTACAGTCAGTTTTCCTTTTCCTGCTTCCTCATTTCTTTACATGGAACAGATATAACAATAGTTGGACTGTTAGTAAAGTACGACCATGTCCAACGTCCATTCATTCCATGTCAATCATTAGACCCTCCTCACAGCGTCCCCCTGTAGACCCCCGTCCCTCTTCTGACGCGTGTCCTCCCTCCCCACAGACATGACCATGGAGGAGGTCAGAGAGTACGAGCGAGCCACACAAGAGGCCACCAACCTGAAGATCGGAACCTTCCCCCCCGCCATCTCCATCTCAGAGACCCCCCTACCGTCCAGCGCCCACAGCGGCCCCAGCAGCGCCCCGTCCACTCCGCTCTCCACGGAGGCCCCCGAGTTCCTGTCGGTGCCGAAGGAGCGCCCCAGGAAGAAGTCCGCTCCGGAGACCTTGACCCTGCCGGATCCGGGTCGGAGGGATTCCCTCTTCAAACTGCCCAGCTTTTTCTCCTGGAACTCCAGTCCGCAGCCAGAATGAGAGCGGGGCCTCGCCACTGGTGATCGAACGCCCTTTGACCTTCTGGATCAGTGGAGTGATGGCTGCCCAGCTCGTCCCACAATGCCCCCTCAGCCGGAGGAAGTGAAGGAGACTTTTCACGGTCCTGGAGATTCCAAGCCCCCTCAGCAGACTCGCCGGTGTCTCAGAAAAAGCCAACAGGTCCAGACAGGCGGCCTGATGTCCAAAGCTAAAAGTCCTGTGAGGTGTAAAGGTTTAGTCCCATTGAGAGTCCAACAAAAGCAGCTGGAGGCTCCTCCCTCTTCTTTCAGACAGACAGCGTCACGCTTCAGACACTCGTAGTCAGACTGAGAGTAGTCTACATTCCTCAAACGTTTTCATCCCTCACATCATCAGCTTCTATCACCTGTCGACAAGGTGGCAACATTCAGTCACTGCACAAAATATTTACATGTACAGATTATCTGTTCTGCTTTATGCATCGGAGTCTCTGCCTTGTTAACTGGACCTTCTGGTTTGACGTTTCTATTTGTGGTTCAGATTCTCGCCGGCCACTGTATCAGTTGAGTATTCTGTTTTTTCACAGTCAGGTGTAAGGTGATTGTGTATTCTTGTATATATTGTATGATCTATATCTAACCCGTAAAATGTCAGTACTTCAAAAACAAACTCCTCTCCAGTGATGATGCTGCTATGAAACTGTATTTTAAAGAACAGGACTCTCTCTCTTCTTTAAGTGTGTATTAGAGAGAGTTCAGCTACGACTGTAAATGATGCATGATTTTAACTGAATATTAAATGTTCTCTGTTTTGTTTATGAGCTCGGTCTCACTCTTGATGTTGTGTTTTAACTTTGTTTTTACAGACCGGTCATGTGGTTTGCATGTTGTTTTGCTTCTGTATTCATTGTTTGTCATACTGTTGATGGGTTTTGTATTCAGTCAATTTAATAAAAATTCAATCCTGATATATCCATAATTGCGTGAGAAGTCTTTACCTCGTTCCTCAGGTTCTCATTGCAACAATTCATCCTCAACTAAAGAGTTCAGACATCCTCATTCAGGACAGAAGTTTAATGCAACTGAAAAAAACAAGTATATGTGAGAACACTTATGCAACATTAGGAGAAAGGATGTCATCATTTTCTAGAGCACAGCCACACAATGCATTGAGGAAGTGTATTTGCAATAAGCAATCTGGATGTATTTCTCCTGAAACATGAAGCATCTTGGATCCATAAACTGAAAACATAAACTTAGATGTTTCGACTTATAGGTTAAGTGCAACTGTTGTTATTTAGTTTCTATATAATTTTTAGGAAACAAAAAACTGGAATTTGGACTTTAGTTTGTCTGTTAGATTGACGTGTTTAAATGTAACCACAAGGTGGCCCAAAACATGTGAAGCATTCACAGGAGGCGCGGTAACGTAGGTGTTACATACGTTGAATTGATTATTATAATATATGATTCTCCTAAAGGATGCCTTGTGTTTGAAAATGTATAAAACATGGTTTGCCATTCAGAATTCTTCTTTGGCTCCTGAGAATGAAACAGTTTTTTGTTTCAGTTGAAAAGAGTTTGATTAAATTAACAAACGTGTGTGTGTGTGTGTGTGTGTGTGCGTGTGTGTGTGGTTCTCCTCCTTCAAAAAGTCCCAAGTCCTTAACTTTGGGTCCTAAAAAAGTCATAATGCACTTTAAACTGATTTAACTGCAATCTGAGGGGACCTGAGCAGTCGCTGCACAGTTAAATCCTTTAAAACACACACACTGCTGTCAGTGTTTTGCAAACATTCATGTATCCTCTTGACAAAGGACCAGGCAGACAACTCAGTTATTAGAAAAACTTTTATTAAAAATATATTTACCTGAAGGTGTTGGATAAACATGTAGGACACACAGACACTTTTAAGAGCTTAACTTAGAACAAACTACCTTTAAGCTCAGTGTGTTTTCACCTACAGGCCACAGGAAGCAGTTTTTCCCACAACAGTACAGAAAAGAATAAATAATACACAAGAGTATTACACATTCGACCACACAAACAAAGCATATTTTGCAGAGTACTCATCTTCCAGTTGAATGACTAAGCGTCAATAAAATGTGAGTGAACATTGGCAAAGTTAAGAATATGTCAGAGCTTAAAATGTGCAAAGTTCAGTTTGACTATCTTGTTATAAAGCCAGCATCCATACCTTTTAGAAACCCCTAAAATATTAAAGACATACAAAGGAAAGTCACTGATTATACAACACGAGGTGGAACGACAGCAGAACACGAATAAAATGAGGTTATGTTCTCACATCCTTCCACGTAAACACAATAAAACCTCCACCCAAACGTTGACCCAGGGGATAAATGTGTTCAGTGCAAGCGAAGGAGAAGAAGAAGAAGAATGGTCGATTTCTGATGTGCGTGATTGTTCCTGTGTTCCTTCTTTTCCCTTCACTATCTGTCTTTGGTGAGTCCATTTGTTCTCCGTTTCTCCTTGAGGTTACACATGGCACTGAGGAACACCTCGTACCAGAAGAAGGTGAAGCCCGTTGAGAGTGCAGCCTTCAGAAGGCTGGGAGAGAGGCCTTTGAAGAAGCCTCGGACGCCCTCCTCTTTGGAGATTTGAACCATGCAGTCCACCAGACCGCTGTAGCTCCGCACCTGCACGTCAGAAACCGGACAGAATACTTACATGTATGAGCTACATGTATGTTTACTGATCACTTTTAAAGCACGTCTGCTTCTGGCCCCAACATATATATATTAGAAATGTTGACCCCGTATGAGTTCCAAAGTCGAGGCTGAAAACTAAAGGCGACCGTGCTTTTGCCTTCTGGACCCCTCGGCTTTGGAACGACCTGCCTGAGGAGATGAGGCTTTAAAATCAGTCATCTCTTTTAAATCACGTCTTAAAACATGTTTACAGAATGGCTTTTATGTGATGTCGTCGCTTTAATGTTTCGTTTTATTGTTGGTTTTACTATCTTATCTTATTTTCATTACATAACATTACTATTTTATGTTTATTTTATGTATTTTATTTATTTTATTTTATTTATTTATTTTATTTATTTTATTTATTTTATTTATTTTATTTATTTTATTTATTTTATTTATTTTATTTTTTTATTTATGTATTTTTATTTTATTTATTTATTTATTTTATTCTCACTTGTCGAGGAGCTTACCTGTCCAAACTGAGCTCTGGCTGCCTCAAAGCCGCCCACCTGCAGCCTCTTCTTAAAGAGGTCAAAGGGGTACGTGATGGTTTTGCTGATTATTCCAGCTCCACTGCCACACACCAGGCTTCTCAGGTGACCTTTAAGGGGAAACGTAGGAAGACATACAACATCAAACTGTGATTACATCACACGCTTTATGTGTTGTAATAAACGCCACCATCTCCACGGACCTCCTGAGTTTCCAGTTTCTTTGGCCGGTGGAGTCAACAGTTTCTTGAAGACATTGTAGAAGAAGAACTGCAGCCCGGCGTACGGAAACACCGCCATCAGCGTCGGACACAGACCGCGGTAAAACGTCAGTGCGCCCTCTGAGCGGAACATCGTGGACACGGCGTGACGCATGTTGCTGTACACCTGAGAAGGGAAGTTAAACACCAGTCAAAGATAGCAATGATATCCTGGTTTTTCAGTATTTCCCAGCAGTAATAACAATAGTTCCTCAATGGGACAAAGGGACAGGAAATGGATGGATTAAACAACTACAACTTGTTTCATTTCATCACATTGTCTTGGATTTCAGTACGAACAGGGGCTGTCCAATAAAATCAACTCATCAAATCCATTTAAACAAACTAGCAGAAAAACTCTGAGGTGAGAAGTTCTAAATCCTTCCACCTTGGTTTCTCCCTGAGCAGCGAAGCGTGTCCGCAGAGTGTCCAGAGGCTGGCAGACCACCGTAGCAGAGCACGCAGCCAAACCGCCGCATACGAAGTGAACGCCCGCCGTCTGGCTGTCGTACAGCGTTGACTTGTGGACCGTCTCCGTCAGGAACTCAAAACTGGCAAACTGCAAAGCAAACATACGCAATTATTTCAAAAACATGTAAATGCATATACTCCTGTTGTCAGGTCGGTTTGAAAAAGGGTCACAGGCTTCTACCTGGACGGCCCCGAAGCAGATGGAGAGCAGCTGTGCGGGGACGTGGCCCTTCCAGAAAGCAGAGAGGCCCTCCTCTGAATAAATGCACCGGGACGCCTGAAAGATTCCACGGTACTTTCCCTCAGGCCTCTGTGAAGACACTCGCTCAATCTGCAGCTGAGTGGAGGAGAAAACAGAGAACAGCAGTATCACACATGAGAGCTCAGCTGCTGGAATATGAAGCTAAACTAACTGATGATTGTTGTACATTTAATCTACGTTAGTACTTTGTGTGGCTACAAATACACTTTAATATACTGGTTACTATATAAGATAGGACATGTACAGGATTACAGCAGCAAAGAGGACAGTGCAAAACAAGAGACATAGTAAATAAAAAAAAAACACAAGATCAAAATAAGTATTATAAATAAGCAAATGAGCAATAAAAAACTGTAAAAAACAGTAAAGAACAGTAGAGAATCCACAGTAATATTATATATACAGACTATTATAAATATTGTATTGCACAGTGTATTAGTGTATTAGTGTCATGTGGTCTGCTGTATTAGAAGGAATATATATAATATAATATATATGAACATAAAAGAATATGAAAATATTGCACAATCATTATGGTACGATGTATTTAGCTTTCATTTAAATATCTTAAAAACCGCTCACAGTGAGTCCTCTCTCACATAATTACCTGAAATCTGATTTTAATCACGTCAAACGGGCTGATGAGCACCCGGGTCACCATCCCAGCAGCTGACCCAGACAGGGCGGCCTCCTCTGGGGAGCAGGCTGAACCCTGAACCCCCGGGTTGTAGCCCACCATGTCTCCTCAGGGTCTGTTAACACTGCAGGGAAGAAATGCAGAAATACAGAATTGTGTTATGAAAACAGATTGTGTGAGTCATGATATTACTTTACAAAACCCTGAATATTTTGGTGTCTTAGTTAAGTAAAAGTACTCATACTACAGAGTAAAAGTACTCATACTACAGTGTAAAAGTACTCATACTGCAGAGTAAAAGTACACATACTGTGGAGTAAAAGTACACATACTGCAGAGTAAAAGTACTCATACTGCGGAGTAAAAGTACTCATACTGCAGAGTAAAAGTACTCATACTGCAGAGTAAAAGTACTCATACTGTGGAGTAAAAGTACACATACTGTGGAGTAAAAGTACTCATACTACAGAGTAAAAGTACTCATACTGTGGAGTAAAAGTACTCATACTGCAGAGTAAAAGTACTCATACTGCAGAGTAAAAGTACACATACTGCAGAGTAAAAGTACTCATACTGCAGAGTAAAAGTACACATACTGCAGAGTAAAAGTACTCATACTGCAGAGTAAAAGTACTCATACTGCAGAGTAAAAGTACACATACTGCAGAGTAAAAGTACTCATACTGCAGAGTAAAAGTACTCATACTGTGGAGTAAAAGTACTCATACTGCAGAGTAAAAGTACTCATACTGCAGAGTAAAAGTACTCATACTGCAGAGTAAAAGTACACATACTGCAGAGTAAAAGTACTCATTTGCAGAGTAAAAGTACACATACTGCAGAGTAAAAGTACTCATACTGCAGAGTAAAAGTACACATACTGCAAAGTAAAAAAAGTTCATTGCAGAGTAAAAGTACACATACTGCAGAGTAAAAGTACATCATAACAGAGTTTTTTTACACATACTGCAGAGTAAAAGTACATTTTACATACTGCAGAGTAAAAGTACTCTGGATCTACTTGTATTCATGTAGAATGTCTTGCAAACCCAGATGTTTATGCACAAACACACCAATAACACCTTCATTCATTCATTCATGTGTTCTGGACTTTGTCACACATTACCTTTGATGTGCATTCAAGAATCAAACCTAAACTTTTGTAAAAGCATCAATATGAAGAGAAAATAGCATTAAATATAATAATAAAGCATGCAACCCTCTGTGGGGAGCTCATGCAGTCCCAACATGTAGAGGACATGCAGGGGGACCTTGAGGCTAGCTATGCTAAGCTAACACCAACAGCAGAGCAGTGAGACAGGCAGACAGACAGACAGGTACCTCACACAGGAAGCCTTCATGCATTAAAGCCCAGCAGCAGCACCGACAGCCCGACAGCAGCAGCACCGACAGCCTTCTGCTGCTGGGTGGAGTTCTGCAGCATTACTTCCGGGTTAGACAGGCTCAAAGATGAAACATGGCGACAAGATGAGTCCCCGCCTCCCTTCACGACACCACAGCATGAGGGAGGAGTCCTGGGTGGTTCTTCATTCTTTTAACAGCATAAATGGATGTAGAAGTGAGAATGTGAAGCTGTGAGTTGAGTTTAATGTGTAGGTGATTTACTCATTAAAGCATAGGTAAAACAAGTTTGCATAACATTATGTTAAAGATGAAAAACTGCAATTAATTCATGTTTTCAGTCACAAAAAAACTCATTAGTATGCATGAAACTGCTGTCATTGTATTTACCTGGAATAAAGATAAGATAATATTATTATTATTATTATTATTATTATTATTATTATTTTTATTCTATTTTTATTTTATTGTATAATATGTGTATTTATTATCTGTTTCTATGTAGTTGAGCTGCTGCAACACCCGAATTTCCCCCATGGGGATCAATAAAGGAATATAATAATCCTTTATAAAGGAATATAATAATCCTTCCTTTATAAAGGAATATAATAATCCTTTATAAGGAAAATCCACAATGACTAAAAAAAATATCTTATAAATACAGACAGAATAATAATAATCCTTTATAAAGGGAATATATATAATCCTTTATTAGTCCTGCAGCGGGGAATGTACAGGATTACAGCAGCATAGATATAGTGCAAACAAGAGACATAGTAGAAAAAAATAACCAAGTATTTTAAATAAGTAAGAAAAATAAAAAAATCCACAATGACTAAAAATAAATATATATATAATTATAAATACAGACAGAATAATTATAGTTATTGCACAATAAAGTCAATATAAAACTTTATCATGCCTATAAAGTCAAGTCCCCCTTCCAGCCATTCAATAATTTTTTTTGCAACTTACTATCATTTAATTACATTATTAATAAACATATTCTTTTAATTAATCCTACTTTGTTTTTCAAATAAAATCCAAAAATCATCGTGTTGTAGTTGCGCCGTGTGGCCGCTAGATGTCGCCGTTTCCTGCTCGGATGAACGGGATTACCCAGAGCCGCTTAACGAGAGTCACGTCACCTCCGCTCAGCAATGGCGGCCGCCGGCTCGTCTCCTGACACTGCTATGGGACAAACCTAGCGGCATTTACGACGATACCGTTAAAAACAAGATGTTTAAATGAAGCAGGAGTGTAAATGCGTGTCGTGGCTTCCAGAATAGAGACGTCACGGTTGATACAGACGCGAACAGACTCTTTTTAGACGTTTTTACGGGTTTGTTTTTCCAAAGAGCGGCAGGGACTTCTCTTCTCGCGATACTTCGTCTTTGAGCGGTCAGCGTGTTCTTGCAGCTGAGCAGCAGAGCAGAGCGGAAGTGCATTTCAGGTAATTGTTTTCTTTATTATTTCATCAATATTTTGCTGTTATCTCATCATGTCACGTGAGACACACGTCAGCAGTCACGTGGGCATTTAAAAGTTGCATGTGAATTAGCATGTGGCTAATGCTACAGCACTCCCTGCTGCTCTGGGGGTTTGGTGACCTTTGACCCCTGCAGGCCCCTGTAATCCCCTCTATCCCCCATCAATGGGCAGGCTGATGACAGTGCAGGAGCATTGTCCTGCTGGCTGTTACAGCGCTTCAGACAGCTCAATGTGTGTGTTTCTGCATTTCTGTCACATTTCTGTCACATTTCTGTCCCTTTGTGAGGCTTCTGTAATGCATAATAATAAAGTGTTGTCTTGTCTTTGCAGCGTGTAACTTGGGTGCTACCTTCTGTGATGGAAAACACAACTGATGACTACAGGATCCAGTCTTTTGACCTGGACACACAGATGTTGCTGAAAACAGCCTTGAAAGGTCAGCATAAGATAAGATAAGATAATACATACATTACATTACATTACATTACAGTCATTTAGCGACTTCCAATAAGTGTATTCAACATAGGTATTCAAGAGAACTACTAGTCACCAGAAGTCATAAGTGCATCTCCTTTCTTAAACAAGCATCTTAAAGCATAAACCAGAGCAAAAGTAGTCAGAAACAAACTAACAGGAATACAATAAGTGCTACAGAAACAAACTAACAGGACTACAATAAGCGGAAGGCTCAGGGTGCAATACTATAACTATAATTATTCTGTCTGTATTTATAAGATTTTTCTCTTAGTTATTGTTTTTTTTTTTTCTTACTTACTTGTTTAAAATACTTGTTTGTTTTTTCTACTATGTCTCTTGTTTGCACTATATCTATAAAGGATATATAAACTACATTACATTACATTACAGTCATTTAGCGACTTACAATAAGTGTGTTCAACATAGGTATTCAAGAGAACTACTAGTCACCAGAAGTCATAAGTGCATCTCCTTTCTTAAACAAGCATCTAAGAGCATAAACCAGAGCAAAAGTATAGTGCAGAGGCAAATTACTACGAAAACAATAATTGGAACAGACTAATACGAATATAATAAGTGCAGCGAACTCGTGCAGCGAGTCCTTGATTAGTCCCGCAGCGTGTTCCTGTCCTCTTATTACAGCAGCAGCTCAACGTTTAATCGTCTTCACAGCGTCTCCTGCATCCTCTCTGTGTGAAGGATAAATGTTTCGTTTCTTTCAGATCCAAGTTCAGTGAACCTGGAGAAGGTCTCCGACATCATTGTGGATCAGTCTTTGAAGGACCAGGTTTTCAGCAAAGAGGCCGGACGCATCTGCTACACCATCGTTCAGGTCCTCACTGTTTTACTCCACGCTGTGAAGGCTGGAGTCTCTTTCACAGTGTTTGTTGTTAGTGTCTATGATGGAGACAGAGACGGAGGGATTTCAGGAACCAGAGCAGAACTTAAACATCTCATTAAGTCTCTTAACCCCCTTTCCTTATTAATGCCTAACTGCTAGTTTACACTCACTCAACAGGAGGCTCTCGAGCCAGCCTCCCTGCATCGCTGTGTTTCCTGACTTTTTGTTCTTGTTCTTGGTCCACTCGTGCAGGCCGAGGCCAAGCAGAACAATGGGAACGTGTTCAGGAGGAACGTGTTGAACCGCCTCCAGCAGGAGTTCAAGAAGCGCGAGGAGACGAGGGGCCGCTCGCTGCAGGAGTGGGTGTGCTACGTCACCTTCATCTGTAACGTCTTCGACTACCTCAAGGTGAGTTACTGAGGCTTTCCTTTTGTCATAATCAATAAACAGAGCACTGTGTTAACTCTGGATGAAAGCAGCTGTAAAACGGCTTGAATGCGTTGTGTTTGTCTTTGATCGGTTGATCTCATGCTGCTGCAACATCTTGAACGTCTTGTTTAGAAGTGTGGTAATATTAGTGTTTAACAAGTCAGTGGTGAGCCTGGGAGGTGTGGCCCCTCAGGTAACTCTCACAGCGACTCAGGTTTCATCCGTCACAATGGCCACTGTTGTTTTGCACAGGTCAACTCTCTAACAGGAAGTCAGCTCTCATGTCTCACTTGTGTGAAAGGGAAATTAAATGACAGACTGCAGATATGAACGTTTTAGTGGTATTAACTTTAAAGACAGTCCGCTGCTGTAAGCGCTCTGTGTGTTTGTCTTGACGTCCAGGTGAACAACATGCCGATGGTGGCTCTGGTGCATCCTGTGTACGACTGTCTGATCAGACTGGCCCAACCAGACGCTCTGATGAACGAAGAGGAGGTGAGAGACAATGTCAAGTTATTCCTCCGTTTGTTCTATTCATTCCATTGTTTTTCAGGAAACTCTTTTTGGGTTCTATTTTATTGCTAGATATCCTGCATGTGTGTTAATTGGTTTTCACACCCCTCCCGTTGTCTTGGAGGCGGTTGGCTGAGGTCGGAGGGTCGTTAGCTTCATTAGGCTCACCTGAGTCCTTGAGCTATAAATGCTGACCTTGCGCTCACTCTGTCTCCCTCATTATGTTTGACATCCAGCCGGCCTCATTGTCCTCCACACACACACACACACACACACACACACACACACACACACACACACACACACACACACACACACACACACACACACACACACACACACGCCACACAGCCATGCCTTGTTTATTTTGCTGATGAGTGATCCACACATTCCACTGTTCCTCTGAGTTTACATTAGTTTGAAGCATAACCTTGAATGGTCTCCTTCACATTCACTGAGCCGGTTTGGGACTAATGGGGTCTCGTTTGAGATGAAACCTGTTTGAGGTTAAATCTAGTTTTATAAATCATTATAGATACCAAGTGTACAAAACAGAATCATCCTTTTCTTTCTAAGATCACATTGCTCTAAATGGATACAAACATTCAAGAGAAAAATGAATGACTGTAAATGAACAAGATGGAATAAAATAACATTTTTATTCCAGAATATTCTCTTGAAAATATAATATTTCATCTTAATTCAAAAGAAGACTTGATACTTTTTTCAAAACAATACAAAATGATATTGAATATTATTATTATTATTATAACATCCTCCTCCTCCTCCTCTTCTTCAGGTGGACTGCCTGGTGCTGCAGCTGCATCGCATCGGGGAGCAGCTGGAGAGGGTGAACGGCCCGCGGATGGACGAGCTGTTCTTCCTGCTGCGGGACGGCTTCCTGCTCCAGGAGGGCCTGACCTCCATGGCCCGTCTGCTGCTGCTGGAGATCCTGGAGTTCAGGGCCGGAGGCTGGGTGCTCAGCGGCACCGCCCACAAGTACTACTACAGCGAGATAGCCGACTAGGATCGCTGGGTGGACCAAGGTGACGAGCAGCTGTTTCTACAGTTACGTTAGCCACACTTCAAAGACCTTGGATACCTCTCCTTAATCACCCGATTATAAAACCAGCAGCTTTCATGAAGGACATCGACATCGTCCAGGAGAACATTGGAGGGTTTTGAGAAGATGGAGGTTCATAAACTGTAAAAAGCCTGTTTTTGATTTGGCTGGATTGTTCCCTGCGTTTGAGATCCTTACGGAGACGCGTTGCCGTGGATGTGGTTTGTGCAATAGTTCACACGGCGCTGAAGTTAAGTTAACGAGGTTTAGCCACATTCAGGTGCACTTTGTTTTAAAAGAAGCTGAAGATATTTTTTATGTTTTTTTTTATTGATCTTGCAGGCATTCCTGATTTTGAAGAAGCGTTTCAAAGTCCAACTTATTTTTTACTAAATCCAAAGGACTCTGAACAGACATTCCAGTAAGATACAAGCTGATTGATTTGTTTTTGTTGTGTGACCAAATTTAATTGAGAATCAATATTTTAATAATATAGTTGACCATTTTTTTGTGTGGAATTGACTTTTACAAAAGGTTTGAGTTGCTGTTCAGAGCGATGTTCTGCCTCATTGTAGGATTCCTGTTTCTGTTTCTGTCGTAACATGAGGCTGTTTTAGTTACATTCATTGATGCGTCTTCATTCAGGAACCTTCTTTTAGTTTCATTCTTTGTTACATCTCCACTAACACAAAAAAGACCAAGAGCTTAGTTACATATTCTAACTTGTTTCTACCGAAAAATCAATCGGATATTCAACAAACTTCTGGATTCAAAAGATTCATTTGTCCAACAACTCGTGCCAACATTTTCTTTTTTTTTTGGATTACCCATTTTAGAATCGTACATATCATATTATTGGATTCTAATTATTGATGCATTTATTAAATTAAATAGCAGGGTAGCTGGAAATAATATTATTAATCTGAATCCTAGTAACTAAAGTTATCAAATCAACAGGTTGTGCAGTAAAATGTACAATATTTACCTCAAAATTGTTCTTCTGTGAATGTGCTTAGTTACTCTCACCTCTGCTGGAGGAATGTTTATCCTCCATTCACATATAAACAGGAGCGTCTTAAGTATACAACCAGTAAAGAAGTCATTTCCTCTGAGCTCAGCACCACCAGCACTGGTCACTCTCCAGTCTGGAGCTGGTTTCAGTTTCACATCCGAGTCTGTTTAACGTTTGTTGACACTCAAAGCTTTACAATCTTTAACCAGAGCTGTGCCTTTAGATCAGACAGACGAGCATGGAGGACAAATGTCCTGGGGTAAAAAAAATGTACATCTCTTTGAAAGAGAGTACAATATATAATATTATATATATATATATATATATAGATTATATATAGTATAATTGGCAGAAAGCTCCACCTCCAATGTTAAAAAATAATTGAGTTAAAAGCCCAGTCCTGGTCAGGATTTAGGAAACGTGTTTTATATTTCCACAAATACTTTTGGAGGATTTCAGTTGAAGGTTTTTGATATTTTTCACCAGCTTCAGACCAAGTTAATGAAACAAACGTGATTTATTACACGGATCCTGAACAGTTAAATGAGTCCCTTAACGACCTAATAATCTGTTCTTATATTTTATTACTGTTGCAACATTTTTACATTTCTCTATTCCATTTTTTTATGGTTGGGTTGTACATTTAATGACATTTAGATTGTTCTAATAAATCTTGGAAGTTTTCCCTTAATGGTGTCTGTATATTGTACACAATGCAGAGAGTGACAGTCGTCCTGGTCACCCTTTATGTTTCACTTTACAGCGTAGTCCTTCCAACAGGAGGATCTTCATGGCGTTTGTATTTACAGCAGCGTGTCCAGTCTGGTTTCTTCCTACCACCAGCGGTAGTGGGCGTAGGCTCTGTTGGCTTCGGCCATCTTGTGCAGCTCAAACTTCTTCTTGATGACGTTCCCCTCCTTCACGGACGCCGCCAGCAGTTCCTGGGAGAGTTTCTCGTACATGTGCATGCGTCGGTGTTTGTTGTCCCGGCACTCTTCGATCATCCACTTCATGGCGAGGAAGCGGCGTCGGTTGTCCGATAGAGGGATGGGCACCTGGGAGGAGAATATAATTAGACTTTATGTTTATTCTTAATAGATCTACAAGAGCATTGCTCTGCCTCATCACTCACCTGGTAGTACTTTCCACCTTTCTGTATGCTGGCCAGCCCGACGACAGGCTTGCAGTTATCCAGAGCCTGGTGGAAAATGGCGTAGGGGTTACACTGGATCTCCTCCTTCTTCACTGCTGGAGCTTTGTGGTATTTCTCCACCTGTTTCCTCTTTATGCTCTCCATGGTCTGGAGGTAGAGAGAGGAGGTTTTGGTTACTCGTATACTATTAAGACACACAGCAGATCTTTGAGCTCCTCTTTGTGTTTGCTTTCTTACGTCTGTCATGATCTCTCTGGCCAGAGTCTTGTTTCCGTCCGTCATTATCATGTTGATGAACTTACTGAAAAGCAAAGTCAAACATTAAACATATGAACTCCCAGATGCAAAGCTTGGACTGAAGTCGTGACTCCCTCCTGCAGAGAGCTGAGGTGTCCGTTTGTCGTACCTGAGGACGGGGTCGCTGAAAACGGAGCTGGTGACTCCGCTGGTTGCGGCCTTGATGGGTCGGAGCGCTTTGAGCTCCCGCTGCTCCTTCTCCTCGGCGCTCAGCTCCGTCTCCGGTGTGACGTAGGCCTCCCTCCTGACCTCCGGCTCCAGATAGTAAGGGTTGTATCTGCTCCATCTCACCAGGAACACTCTGCCAACAAAGGACACACCAGAGTTTCACAAACTACTCGAACAGCTTTTTGTGTGTCAGGACGGGAGATCCATTTCTAAATCAGCAGTCTTGATAAGTCGATCTACAGAAAATGAATCAGCAACAATTCAGCAGTGATTATTAAGTGCAGTAGACCGAACCAGATAGTGTATTCACTGAGAAATATTCTGGGCATTAATTTAAGACTAAAAAAGAATAACTAAATCGTATCATTTTTAGATTTCACGTGTTTGAAGGACCGCTGGAATTAATAGTTAATCAACAGATAATTAGTTGGTTATTGTTCATTAGAATTTGATGCTTTTTTATCATTGTAAATTAAATATAATTGTTCGGACACAGTTGAAGATTCCCGTCAGTATCTTGCTTTTTCTGCAACATTTTATAGATTATTAAATAAAGAAAAAAATGATTATTTTTAGATGCTATAGTGTAAATAATTTACTGACTGAATAACAAAAAGCTTCACACTAGTGACAGTAGCAGATCAATAATAAAAAAATAATGATTTTGATCTCTATAGAACCTTTAATACATTAAATGCAGGTCAAAGTGATTCACAGAAGAATAAATAAATAAATACATTTTTTAGAGGCATAGGAAGCAATAAAACATACAAAGCTGTTATAAAGTAAATAAATAAGATAACATATTTGAAATAACATTAAAGGACACAACCAAAATAATGAATTCAGAATCACAGAAGAATAAATAAGATATTTAATAAAAACGAGGTTCTTATTCTAAGAGAAAAGCTGATAAAACATTAAATAATTAAATAGCTTCTACAGGACAAAGGCAGGAACTGTCGTAATGTTTCTATATTCTTGATAATTAACATCATATTTATCATTAAATCATAACTTACATAGTTTAATCCTGAGTTGCAGTAAACAGAACATAAAGCTCCGTCATAAGAAACGCACATAAAACAACCTTTCCTGCGTTAGTTCCTTTAATAAGTCATAAATACCTCGGCGTCCAAGGTTTCAATAATCCGGAGATGGAGGCCGCCATCTTGAAAACGTGAGCGTCAGTCAGGACCCCGCGTAGGAGCCGCTGCAGCGCCTGCGTGAAAAACACCTGCAATCAAACCCAGGCGCTCCCTTCAGCAGATTAAAAATATAAAACCAATGTGATCATTTATTTTACAATGAAACACACTGGTTTTTTATTTTTAAATCTGCTAAAAAAAAAAATAATAATTGTGATCCCATGGATGTGGTGACGTCACGCGCTGTTGTGAGTGCTATGGCGTACCAGGAAGGGGAGTCGCTTGAATCCTGGCTCAGTGAGTGATTAATCTGCTTTATGCATGAATAATGTTGATGATCAGCTGTGTTACATGTGTGCAGGGAGGCTGCTGCAGGGAGGCTGATGGAGGAGATGATGATGGAGGATCCTGCAGCTCCACAGCCTGCAGGATGGGTGGAGATCCTTATTGAAACCAGTGCATATAACCAGTGACAGCTCAGTGTGTGTGCATGGGGTGTTTAGAGAAGCTCTGCAGATGTTTACTGCTCACAGCTGGAGAGAAAACAGATTGTTATGAATGAGCAGCACTGTGTGAGTGTTTGCAAAGAGGAAGACAGATGACAGTTGCTGCATTGTTACGTTGAGCAATCCTCTCAGGGAGCAATGTTCACAGCAGGGCGTGCTCCTCACACACACCGCTTACTGTGCGTTCATGTGTCTGTGTGGCAGATAAAGCCACCCACCCGACCAACAGGCAGGAGGACTGGGAGTACATCATAGGCTTCTGTGATCAGATCAACAAGGAGCTGGAGGGGTAAGTCTGCCATGTAGATTTGCAAATCATTTTTCTTTTTTCCAGATTAAAAAACAAGTCTCTCATCTGGTGTATTTCCTCTTGCAGTCCTCAGATAGCTGTGACTCTGCTCGTCCACAAAACACACTCGCCGCAAGAATGGGAAGCTCTTCAGGCTCTGACAGTAAGAAATGATTCACCTTTATATCAGCAAACACCGTTTCCTTTCTTTCTCTAAAGCTGAACGGTGTTGTGTGTGCAGGTGTTGGAGGCATGTATGAAGAACTGCGGGAGAAGGTTTCATAATGAAGTCGGAAAATACAGATTTCTAAATGAGCTGATTAAAGTTGTGTCTCCAAAGGTGAGCAGTCTGCAGATAGGTTTATATGAAGATCACGCGTGCTGTATGTCCTCCCATCACGCCTCTTTTTTTAATCGTCTCCTGTTTCCAGTACATGGGTGACACTGCGCCTGAGAAGGTGAAGCTGAAGATCGTGGAGATGCTGTACAGCTGGACGGTGGCGTTTCCAAATGAGACCAAGATCGGTGAAGCCTACCAGACGCTGAGGAGACAAGGTGTGTTGAGGTCAGGTTAACATAATGCATGAGAGAAGACATCTTTATTATCCTCTCTCTGCTCACCAGGCCTCGTCACACACGACCCCGAGTTACCTCTGGACAGGACTCTGATTCCCTCTCCTCCGACGCGACCCAAACATCCGGTGTTTGACAACGAGGACATGGGCAAGGTGGGAGAAAAACATCACTCCTCTCTGAATCATTTAAGATAAGATAAGATAAGATAATCCTTTATTAGTCCCGCAGCGGGGACATTTGCAGGCTTACAGCAGCAGAGAGTAAAGTGCACACAAGAGACATAGTAAAGAAAGACAAGATAAAAAAAGTATTATAAATAAGCAATAAAAACAGTAGAAAAACACAATAACTGAAATATAATATTTACAGACAGAAAAAAACTATTTTAACTATTATTGCACAGTGTTTTTATTGTCATGTGTCATGTGGTCTGCTGGGAGCAGAGCTGGTTGTGTTTGTGTTTATTCATTCCAAAGAATTGAAAGATAAGATTCCAAGCGGGGAATTTGCAGGCATCATCACTGAAAGTTTAGCAGAAACAAATTGTTTTAGGTGACACTAGTTTGTCCATCTAGCAGTGAGTGAGGTCGGTGTATAACTGTGTTTGTGTGTGTTTGTGTGTTTAGCTGCTTGCTGAGCTTCTCCGGAGTAAAAATCCAGAAGACCTCCAGGAAGCCAACAGATTGATCAAAAACATGGTGAAAGAGGTAAGAGCTGCATTATCCTAATAAACCGTTGTATTACATATATTTCATATTATATAATATATGTTGAATATGACAGGACCACCTTCATGTGTGTTTATGTGTAGTAACAGTGTGTGATGCTGTTTTTGTCAGGACGAGGCTCGAGTGCACAAGGTCACAAAGCGTATTCACACTCTGGAGGAGGTGAACATCAACGTCAAGCTGCTGACGGAGATGCTGTCCCACTACAACAAAGACAGCTCCACCGCCTCCGACAAGGATATCATTAAGGTGTGTGTCCCGTGTCCACACACACACACACACACACACACACACACACACACACACACACACACACACACACACACACACACACACACACATATATGAAATGGTCAACTTATATCAGATCTTTAATCTAAAAGGAAGAAACTGGAATATTTCCCCTCTAACAAACAGGGAAAACACAACTTTTCCAGATGTAGGAATACTTTATTCATGTCCTCTTCTCTATGTTTAAAAACTCCCTCTTGTACAAAACATTTAGATTTTGTTCTAGTGTCTAATATTGATGCTGGACTCGTCTAAAGTCACCCAATCAGCTCTAACTCAACTCAACACAATTCATTTCATTTCGTTTCCGTTCAGTGTCTTTTACATTCAAAGGAAGTCAGAACGGTGATCAAGTAAAGATCTTTGTGCAGTCAGCATCCTTACATGATTTGGAATGTTAAAGTTCTATTTTTTTTATCATTATTATTTATTCTTTACTAGGGACAGTGCACAAAAATCAACCTTTCAGTTTCCACCTCAATGTAAATGTGCCAGAGTTTGATAGAGAGCCAATTCAGTCTCTAGTCCTTTGGCAGGTTATTACAAATTGCTGGTCTTATATTATCAATGCAATGCTACAGCAAGCAATATTCTACAACAATGTACAGCACAATAATAATAAAATACAACAGAATATACAAGAACAATACAAAAGTAGCAGATATGTAAAAACATAAGGGCATTTACGGCAGTTTGCAGGTTTGGTTTGCTCTCTAGTTTGTGCTTAAAGGTCAAGATATGAGTAGAAGACGCTCCAGTAGCTCAACAGATATAAAATGATTTGATCGTCTAAAGTTATTTTAAATGTTTGCATTGTTAAAATACCAACTCCACAGCTGCTTTATAACTGTACGGCCCCTCCTTTGTATTTCCTCCCAGGAACTCTACGAGCGATGTGACAAACTGAGGCGTGCTGCTTTCAAAATGGCCACTGAGACGGAGGACAATGACACCAATTTAGGTTCGTTGTTTGGTCATTTTTCTTTTATCTGAAGAAGACATCTTGGCCAGATTTCCCTGTGTGTAATCTGTAACCTTTGCCTCCTCAGGTGACATCCTGCAGGCCAGCGACGACCTCTCCAGGGTCATCAACGCCTATAAGAAGATCGTGGAGGGGCAGCCCATCAACGGGGACAGCGAGGAGCCTCGATCCTCGGCCGCTCACAGTGAGAGCGGTGAGAGGCCTCCTATAGTTCTGCTCTCGTTTCTCCATCTAACATGAATAAAGGTGATCGCTTCATGCTCCAGATATCCTGTCTTTGTGTCTCATCTTCACTCAGCAGAGACCACGGACACACTGATCGACCTCGACGACCTCGACACGCCGAGCCCCCCAGCCCGCCCCGCCTCCCTTCCAGTGCTCAGATCTGGTCTCCACCGATCTCACGGCTCATCCCATCCCCGTCCTGCCTCCTCCGCCCAAACGCCTGGCCGGCTCCCACGGCAGTCAGAGCAGCAGCCCGAGTCACCCCCCCCTCGACAAGGCCTCCACCGCTCTCTCACTCCTGGATGATGAGCTGCTGTCTCTAGGTAACGTGGTAACTTTGGTTCACCAGCATCTGAAAGCTCACTAAAAAATATGACATCATGTTTAATCCGGAGCAGTAACTTCCTCGAGTTTCCACTGGTTGCCTGGCAACTGCTCCCATCGTAGAAAATGGTCCTGCACACACTGTGTCCATAGCGACAGTCTGCTATAAAAAAGAACCGTCAGTTCAGACCGTAGAATTAAGTAATTGACCAATCAGAATCAAGCATTCAACAAAGTGGGTATTATCAACCTTCTCATCTAACTTCGCTAGGAAAGAAAGCTATTGATTTAAACAGGCCCTATTATGATATATTCCGGGTGCATATTTTTATTTCCAGTTCCAGTTCCAACATGTTTACATCGTTAATGCCCATAATCCTCCTTGTTTTTCTCATCATTCTGTCCTGCAGCACCTCTTCTCACCCTCTCCCTGAAACGCTCTGTTGTAGCTCCTCCCTCCAGAAAGCAAAGTCTGCTCTGATTGGTCAGCTAGCCCGCTCTGTTGTGATTGGTCAACGTTTCACATTTAAAAAAACTCTTCCTCCAGAACTTCAGCTCCGTCTCTCTCTTTTGTTGTTTGAGGGCCAAACTAGCCGGAAGGAGTTTAACGTCACTTCCGTAACATTATGACCTCATACAGTTACATTATGACCTCATAAAGTTACAGAAGTGAAGGAGAGAATTCAATGGAGCCGTTTCAGGCAGCTCAGGAGCTTCTGAGGGGGAGGGTAACTCCTTTTAGGCGTGGACTTCAGGTTTTACACTCTAAGGACCTTTAACATGTACAAAATGATATATAACACACTAAAGAAGAGGGAAAAAGTGGAAAACCATAATAGGGCCACTTTAAAATAAAGAGATGTGAGAGTACTGAAAAGAAAACCTGGACACCCAGCTAAAGTACATAACAGTATTAGAGATAAAAGATTTTCTTTCTTTTGACAAATGCCTGTATCTTCTTCCAGGACTCAACGACCCCCCTACCTCTCTGAGCAGCCAATCAAAACCCAAGTTGAACGAGTTGTCCAATCAGTGGACCTCCTTACAGGTAACATGATCTGTTGAACCAAACCACAGCTTGTTAGTTAATATGTAAAAAGGAGAGGGTGAATTATCTTGTGTCTCCTCGTCTCCTCTGCAGGCTCCGGCTTCAGGTGTGGATTTGTTCGGCAGTTTAGCTTGTTCAGGTCCAGCTGTGCCTCCAGCTGTACCACCTGCTGCCACAAACAGTCTGCAGGACCTGCAAGACCTGGCCATGATGGGCTTCTCAGATCACAAGAGGTACGCAGTCATCTCTTTCAAATCACTTCTTAAAACACATTTTTTTTTCTTTGATTTCTTTGATTATTTTTTATTTTATTTATTTTATTTATTTTATTTATTTTATTTCTTTTATTTCTTTTATTTATTTTATTTATTCACACTTTTATTTCATTTTATTTCTTAGTTTAGTTTTATCCTATCGATTGTTTTTATTGTTTCGTCTATTGTACTGTTTTATCTTTAACACCTTCATTTGTCTAAGCTTTCTTTTGTTTAATTATATTATTATTATTAT
Organism: Anoplopoma fimbria; assembly: GCF_027596085.1. Taxonomy (NCBI): domain Eukaryota; kingdom Metazoa; phylum Chordata; class Actinopteri; order Perciformes; family Anoplopomatidae; genus Anoplopoma; species Anoplopoma fimbria. Next base: position 1,115,063 of record NC_072459.1, read on the forward strand.
TATTATTATTATTATTATTATTATTATTATTATTATTATTATTATTATTATCCACAGTGTCAGTGTTCTCTAACATTTTGAATGAGAGTTAACACTGTATACAACCGTATAATTGTCTCTTGTTATGCCCTTCTTTGTAGACATGTTGACAGTCTGAGGATTGATGTGATTCATCATTCTACAGTACTTTAAGGTCTCATAGCGATCTAACAACTGTGATTTTCAGTTTGTCCGTCCAGATGTCAGCCAGAGGAAGCAGCTTTGGGTTTCCTGCAGCCCCCCTCCCCTCATTCCGGCGCATGGCTCTCCCTCCTCGCCTTCTCTCCTCCAGGCAACGTTTCCCGGTTCTCCTGCTCTGTCCCACACCAAAACCCAGAGTCTGAGCTCGGCCCCCGGCAGCCCGCTGTTCCGCTCTCTGTCCCCCTGCCACCTCCCCCTCCAGGGCAGCCCGGCCAGAGCCGCGGACGTCTCCCTGAGCAACGTGCACGTCCCTCTGGAGGCCATCAGACCGAGTGAGTGGGGGGGAGAACAGGGAGGGATGGTGGTTGACTGGTTAACAGACAGATGATTTAGATTTTGTTCCTCCTCAGGTAAAGTGCTGCCGGTGACGGCCTACGATAAGGACGGCGTTCGCATGCTCCTCAACTTTGCATCAGACTGCCCCCCCGGCAGACCCGACGTGTTGGTGATGGTGGTCTCTCTGCTCAATACGGCGCCGCTGCTCGTTCACAATGTGGTTCTGCAGGCCGCCGTGCCAAAGGTAGAGACGGGTGTTCCTCTGTTCATTCATATGTTGACATGTGTGTGTTACTCTCCCTCTGCTCATTCAGCAGAAACTCTGTAGGAACTCAAAGGTCGACTTGAAAAAAATGTGAATTCATCCTTTTAATAAAGGCCTTAATATGCACACTTCTTTCATCCTCCACCAGTCAATGAAGGTGAAGCTGCTGCCTCCATCAGGAACAGAGCTGGCCCCGTTTAACCCCATCCTACCGCCAGCCTCCATCACCCAGATCATGCTGCTGGCCAACCCAGCAAAGGTAGGTGTCCCAAAAACACTGAAGGACATAAACACACAGAGAATTTCAGAGCCACAGAGCTTTAATGCTGATTATGCTAAAAGATCTGTGTGTGTGTGTGTGTGTGTGTGTGTGTGTGTGTGTGTGTGTGTGTGTGTGTGTGTGTGTGTGTGTGTGTGTGTGTGTGTGTGTGTGTGTGTGTGTGTGTGTGTGTGTGTGTGTGTGTGTGTGTGTGTGTGTGTGTGTTCACAGGAGAAGGTGCGTCTGCGCTACAAGCTGGCCTTCACACTAGGAGAGCGTCTGTGCAACGAGGTCGGAGAGGTCGACCAGTTCCCCCCACCAGAGACGTGGGGTCACCTATAGAGGTGTGCAGCAGGGACAGACCGGTTCATGCTCCATGAAGGGGTGTGTGTGCGTGTTTGCACATCCATCCCAGAGAGAAAAGGAGGGGAAGGAGGGGGATTTCAGCTGCACTCCACCTCACAGCTTCACATTCCTTACAGTTGTTCATTTCTCCTTTGTCCATTGATATTCCAGGCAGTGAGAAGCAACAGCAGAAACTACAGTTGTGATAATACGGTGCTTGTATACCTTTCTGCAGCTAACAAACTAAAGATAAACTCTGGCTAAGACAGCCGTGGTGTTTACGGCTCGATGGTATTAAGATGAGTATTATAAGGGAGATGATTATAACCGATTTAAATGTGCTATGAATAAAGAATCCATGAGAGCTCAGCTCCTGACGGACGTGATGGATGCAGTATCACGACATTGCTAACCTCTTTAGCAGAGCTGAAGATACAACAGCTGTGCTTTTATTTAAATGACTCCTCTGGCAGAGCACTTTCTTATCCCACAGAAAATATACTTGAATATATACAGAAATTTGAAAACAAGATCCAGTAGATGTCCTAGACTGGAAGAAATATCAGTTTAGCAAAAAGTACAGATTATTTCAGACATCTTTAAATGGTTACTTGTTTATCAATTATACTAGTAAAATAATTAGTGGACAAACTATATTTTACTTTTTGCTGTAAAGGAAACAAACTGCATTGAAGTTGGTTCATTTTAATCATTAATACTTCATTATGTTTGAGTCAAACTCTGGTTTTATTTCATGTGATTTATTTATGTGAAAATAAATGCAATGTGATTGTTTGCTTTCCAGTCATGATTTCAGCAGTGGGTTATTATATTTCTGTTCTATGCTTTAAGATATTTACTCCTATCATTGTCAGTATTTGGAGTATTTATGTCTTATTTATTGTTTTCTGTTCCGTAACAGTATTTCAGTGCATCACTGAACCTAGATAATGTGAACTGAAAAACAAATCTGAATTCAAATTTGGTGGCTCTAAAGGGAGATCTGTCAGCAGTGAGACTGAGCTGAGAGCGGAGCTTCATAAGTCAGTCGTGCCAGTCCTCCCTTAGGTCCCTTCTCTCCTCTGGGCGTCCTCAGCTCGTCGTACGGGATGTACAGAGGAGGAGCGTGTTTACTGTACATAGTGTGTAATGTACCTATCGTTTGTTGTATGACAAGTTATGTGAACACGTGACGTGTAGATTTCAGGAGCGCGTTAGGTCTGTACATACTGTATGATGTGCCATTTGTTCGCTACATGAAACAAATAAATACTTCTTTCAATGGATTTATGAGGTTATTTTACTTATTACAAGTCACAGTTTAGAGCAACAAACATCATGAAAAGAGTTTTATTATCAAATAGCACATTTTGGTAACTTTATATACAATACAAAAACAATGCTAAAGAAGAGTTTTCTTTTTAACGTCGCCATTCACGCTTCCACAGTTCCCTCTTTGACGATGGCCATGGCCAGATTCCGGGCCAGGGCGAGTCTCAGGAGCTCCACTTTAATCACCTCTATGTCTTCATCCTGAAAAGAGAAACACTCACATAAGAAGTGTGGAGGAGTGTATGTCTTTAACATGAAGGGAAACCCTTGTATGGCTAATACGAGCTAGGCAATGCATCATGGGGGAATTGTTCTCTAGTTTACCTTGAAGTGGAAAACTCTTCAAACTGAAGCACCACATCTACATCAATACAACACTTTCACTGGGGGAAGAATATGACATCAGCAGCAACTGAACACAATGATCAGCATCAGAGAAACACCTGCTGCTGAGCAGGATGAAGGCTGTGTGAGGAGCTGTGTGAGGAGCTGTGTGAGGAGCAGGATGAAGGCTGTGTGAGGAGCTGTGTGAGGGCTGTGTGAGGAGCTGAGGATGAAGGCTGTGTGAGGCTGTGTGAGGAGCTGTGTGAGGAGCTGTGTGAGGAGCAGGATGAAGGCTGTGTGAGGAGCTGTGTGAGGAGCAGGATGAAGGCTGTGTGAGGAGCTGCGTGAGGAGCTGCGTGGAGCTGTGAGGAGTGAGGAGCTGTGTGAGGAGCTGTGTGAGGAGCTGTGTGAGGAGCTGTGTGAGGAGCAGGATGAAGGCTGTGTGAGGAGCTGCGTGAGGAGCTGTGTGGAGGAGCTGCGTACCTGCGCGGGCTTGTCTTTGCTGGGAGCTGTGGTGTTCAGAGAGGAGGTGAGCTCCTCCAAACAGAACATCAGCTCATGGGTTTGGTCTGCTGAGAAGATCACCTGAACATTCAGACAAACAAAAAGCCACCTTTTAGTTTAAACAGTCCACAAAAAAACTACAGTTCCTCTTTTGTTTATTTGTATTCTGTCCCCACATCTAACAGAATAGGTATACTGACAAAATAAAATTGACAAATAATGAAAAAGGAAACAATAAGATAAGATCAAATAAGATAATCCTTTAGTAGTCCCACAGCGGGGAACTTTGCAGGATTACAGCAGCAGAGTCGAATAAATAATAAGAAATGTACAAAACAGGATCAAAACAAGTACGATAAATAGGTAAACACACAGTTAACTGTAAATAAATTGGTACAAAAAATGTTATAAAACACCAATAACTATACTATTATATAAATGGACAGAATGATTATGTTAATATTGCACCGGTTATTTATATTGCACGGTGATCTGCTCTAAGACTTGGATTTGAGACCAGTAATTAACAAATGCATAATCAGTAGAAGACGCGTGTTAATTATCCATGTGATGATGTGCACGGTGACTCACCTCTTTCTGCTCCAGCAGCGGCAGGGCGTCGGTCAGCAGCGTCATCCAGAAGCTCCGGGGGGCGATCTTGGCCGTCATGAGGGAGAGGAGCAGCTTGGCCGCCTCGCTGAAGCGCTTCTCCCCGTACAGCTTGTGGAACTCACGATACTTCCCTAGGAACCAAAATAGAGAGCATCATTTATAGGTCAACACTACCGAGCGCATGCTGACATAGATGTAATCTGCTTTTACTAGACAGGTGTGTCTCTTTGGACTTTGTGTATGTGCATGTCACTGTGTTGTTTTTCAGTGAGTTAGATGAAGCACCTGCAGAAATGACTGCAACATGATTTGTCTCTTTAGTTTTGTCAGCATCAGAGAAAACTATAAATGTGTGATATGAGCCTGTATGGAGGAGCTTCAGCAAGATTAGTATATAGAGATCTTTTTACAAACTAAAAGAGTTACGAACTGTACATGAAGTCATATTCTACACAAAAAGCCTTTTATTAAATGTACCGTTCTGGTATCTATAGGAGGTTTTTATAAATGGTTCATCTATTTTCTCTGATATTCTTCCAGTATGTCACGCTGTCACATGCTGTTACATAAAGCAGCACATAGCTTTATTTATCTCTGTGCACTCATGTGACTGCCTAAAAGAGACGGTAAGGGAAGACAGTCTGTCCGGACTGATGAGTGAATTTAACATGCGAGTCACAAGGTGAGCAGAGATACAAACTGCTGTTCTGTGTTTCTGTTCATACCAAGGAAAGTGAGCCTGTCGCTGAGCAGCATCGCTGGACCCAAGTTGTCTATCAGGTCCAAATCAGAGAAGGTCCCTCTGGTGCAGTAGTCCTGTAGAAACCTGACACACACACACACACACACACACACACACACGCACTTTTAAAACCACTTGGAAAGAAAACAACCTCAAGTGCTTTCACAAGGAGAACAGCAAGCTGCAATTTAGACCACCAAACCACATGTAATTATTCACTCTGTTTTCTGTTTCCTGTAAAAGTCCATCCCAGAAAACATACATCTGACAAACATAAGCAAGCAAGAAGCTTTTTGTTGTCTTCAAGTGTGATCAAATAAAGAAATATCATCTCACAGCATGCCCTTCAGAGTCCATGATGGAAACAGTGTAAAGAGAACAAGTTACACCTCTCTCTAATAAGCCAAAAAGTCTTGCAGAATAAGTGTGTTTTTAAGGGAACAAACCTTTCTGAAATTAGTGTTGCAAAGGCAGCGTCTTTGGCCCTGATGCTCCAGGAGAGAGCAGAGCCCAGTCTGTTGTTCCTCAGGGCTCGCATAGCCATGATCTTACAGATACTCCGCACTGGATGAGGACAAGAAATGAAAGGTTAAACTCCCCATCACATCAGGACAAACACACAACTATAGTAGTGTCTGTTCGACAGGCGGGTACTATGAAAGAAGTGCTACCTTGCTCTGACATTTGCCTCTGCTCACAGATCCTCAGCACCTTGAGGGCTTTACGCTCTGTGTCCAAAGTAACACGCTCAATCTGCAGCTCCAGGTAGACACGGCCAAACTCTGGGCAGTGGTCGAAGTAGTCCACGGCCAACTGCCACAGACTGAACACACACACACGTTTCATATAATAATACAAAATAATCAGCATTTGCAAATCCAAAAGTCATGTGTATCAAGACTGAACAAGTCTTCATACTTTGTGTATATCGAAACCCTTTAAATAAACACAGTAATTTAATACACTACGTCATTTCTACACCATGAAGATAATTAGAATATTTAAATAACCGTACCTGTGATGAGTGAAGAGACCAGAAGCGTATTCTAACAGGAGGAACTCTCTCAAGTTGGAGCCGAAGCTGAACACACACACACCAGAATGACATGATAGATGTTAGATGAATAAATTGTGCATCTTGTGATTAAAAGTGTTTGCATGTACAAACGACTCCTTACTGTAGATTGTGAGACTGAAGGAGTTTGCAATGATCCAACAGATCTGTCAAATGGGCCACAAACCACCAGTTGTTGAGAGCAATGCTGAGGAGACATGTGGAAAAAGAGTTCAAGTTCAAACACAAATGTGGCTTGTTTGTACTGTGTGTATATATATATATATATATATATATATATTGATGTAATTCTGCACGTTACCTGCAGTCCTTGATGACCTGATGGATGTCAAACTCAAAGGCAGCCAGTAGGATGCTGTCCAGAGGCTCTGGGACGCTCCTCGAGTCCAGAAACATCGTCAAGCATGACTGCAGAGCACGCACACACGCACACACACGCACACACACACACACACACACACACACACACACACACAGTAAATACCAGGCATCTAGTAGCAGTGAACATGAATGCTGAGCGGTGCAGCAGCAGTTAGTGTAGTGTACCTGTGCATAGTAATGTAACTCAGTGGGTTTGACTGTGGGGTGGCTGAAGAGCAGTCTAGTGACCAGGAAGTGGTACCAGGTGCTCAGTAGGTCCTTGTGATCCAGCAACGTGTCTTCATCCCCCACTAGGATCTAAAAACACATGAAAAAACAATCTTAAACAGGACTTCTCATTGCTTATACTATAGCTGTAGTTTTTCATATTCCAGTAGATGGAGAGCAGAGAGGGTCTGCTGAGGGCTCTGACCTTGCAGATGATCTCCAGGTGTTGATTGCTGGCAAACGAGTTGTCCTGCAGGCAGCGGTTCACCTCGTCATGCCAGTGTCTCCACTTCACATCAAACTCTGTCAGCGTCTGGTTGCCACCAGGCTGATGATGGTCATAGAGAGTTTAAAAAAAAAAAGATTAAGAGCCTATATTGGTTGGTTCATGAGCTGTTATTAAGTTTGAATAATGCAAAAGTCACCTTGTGTTTAACAACATAAACCGTATGTATGGTATCTGTGATGGTTTGGATCTGGTTTGACTCTATGCTGTAAATGAAGGTGTCATTCTGCTTAAGTATTTTAAGGTGTTACTTGTGCATAAAAAGAAGCAAGCATTCATATTTGGGATTTCTGCATAAATAGTACTCTTCCTTGTGTTTTAAAAGTAATCCCACTTACACTTCAGATCAAAACATTGTGTGACATAATTCTGGCTAGCAAGATTTTAGGATATCATCTTGCCAGGGCAGACTAAAGCTACTCTATGTGATAAACCCCTGAAAGATGATCTTACATTGTAGAATGGCATCTTGCTGAGCAACGTGTCCATCAGCTTGTACATGTTCCTGGCAGCAGGGTGCAGGGTGGCCTGCTTCACCAGCATCTGTCTGGCTTCTTCCAACCTGCCCTGCAGCACATAGCTCACCACCTGCACAGCACAGACACAAAACATGTGATAACGGAGATTTCACCCTCAAAACCAGGGCTAGGTGTCCATGTAGCTTGTAGACATTTGTGTGTGTGCTGCACCTACCACATCCCAGTAGTCGTGGTGCTCAGCAGGGCTCTCACTTTGCAGCACTTCTCTGGCCTTCTCATCCACATCAGCCTTGTGTAACCTCACCCAGTCTAGGAGGTGGAGCAACAGGGAACCCGCTGAGGACACAGAGACACACACATGTCAAGTCATACCATGTATTATAACATGACTTGAAGTCATAACATGTATTCCAAAGGGAGATAACAACAATCACAAAAGTCAAAGTCTAACCAGGAGCAGCATCGATGAACAGCACTTCACACAGATTCCAGATCAGTTCTATGGCCAACAGAATGGACACCTGTAACACCAAAACAGAGGCTGAGGTTAGGACCGTGTCAAAGGAAACTAAATAATCTACAAGTAGATTTAAATCAAAAATAGATATTAATTCCTCTGCATTAGCACCTTATCAACATTTGTCCAATTACCTACCGTAGCTAATGACTCAGTCCTTGTTATCATAAATTATGCAAAATAGTTATGTGATACTATATTGTCGCAATACCAATCAACTAAATTGAACACACGTGTTCTTGAATTACTGCCTAGCTGTACTCAGAATCTAATAAACAGATTGCATCCTGTATTTGCATTATGTTCATACCTGATTTCCATATTGCGTGGCTACTTCTGCATCTTTTGTAGAAACTGCAGAACAGAGAGAAATGTGAATTTGATTATTTCAGAATATTTACAATGAAGACTAAAATATTTAAATAATATCTAAGAATTCTAACCTGCGACTTGCTGAAGCTCCTCCATACACGCTCGTATCACAGATCTATAGTTCTTACTGATGCTGACGAATCTAAGGAGCAAGATAGAGACAAATCATGATATCCAATCATTTATGCAGGTTCTTAATCTGCCTTTAATAACAAAGGTTTAAGTGAAAAGCAATACAGTGACATGCACAGAAACAGAGCCGTCGCCTTACTGGGGTTTTTTGTTCTTGCTGGGGAGGTCCTCTCTAATCGTCTGCAGGCCAACAAAGATGTGATGGGACTCATTGAAGAGTTTGCGTAAGATGGGGGAATATATATCCTCATCTTTCCTGACTTCATGGATGAAGGAGCAGCCTGATCCTTTAGCATCTGAAATAAAGGACAGACACAATTACAGAGTGACGTTAGAGAAGAAGGGAGAGGGCAGGAGAGTGTGAAAACATAGAAGAGACTTCTATCAATATCTGAACATACCTGAGGCTTTGTAAAGGGTCTCATACACAAGGATGTCACCTGGACCCCATGCAAATCCCAAATGCTTCCCAGCACTGGCTGCAGGAATATTCTGCATTTAAAGAAGAGGGACAAATTATACATCCAAATGGAAAGTTTAAATTAAATATCGACTCATACTGTGTCCTGA
>NC_072459.1:1128980-1229776 GCF_027596085.1 Anoplopoma fimbria
CACACACCTGTCTATATAAGACCTTACAGCTCACAGTGCATGTCAGAACAAATGAGAATCATGAGGTCGAAGGAACTGCCCAAGGAGCTCAGAGACAGAATTGTGGCAAGGCACAGATCTGGCCAAGGTTACAAAAGAATTTCTGCAGCACTCAAGGTTCCTAAGAGCACAGTGGCCTCCATAATCCTTAAATGGAAGAAGTATGGGATGACCAGAACTCTTCCTAGACCTGGCCGTCCAGCCAAACTGAGCAATCGTGGGAGAAGAGCCTTGGTGAGAGAGGTAAAGAAGAACCCAAAGATCACTGTGGCTGAGCTCCAGAGATGCAGTAGGGAGATGGGAGAAAGTTCCACAAAGTCAACTATCACTGCAGCCCTCCACCAGTCGGGGCTTTATGGCAGAGTGGCCCGACGGAAGCCTCTCCTCAGTGCAAGACATATGAAAGCCCGCATAGAGTTTGCCAAAAAACACATGGAGGACTCCCAAACTATGAGAAATAAGATTCTCTGGTCTGATGAGACCAAGATTGAACTTGCTTCTACTCAATACTGAGCAAAGGGTCTGAATACTTATGACCATGTGATATTTCAGTTTTTTGTTTTTTTTATAAATTTGCAAAAATTTCTACATTTCTGTTTTTTTTCTGTCAAGATGGGTTGCTGAGTGTACATTAATGCGATTTTAGCAAATGGCTGCAATGAAACAAAGGGTGAAAAATTTAAATGGGTCTGAATACTTTCCTTACCCACTGTATGTGTGTGTGTATATATATATATATATATATATATATATATATATATATATATATAATCATACTGCTATTTAACTTAATGACATGTTGCTCTTCATTTAAACTGTTCACTGTTGATGCTTCATCTTTTATCACTAATCCATAACTCATCTTATAAATGTCAACAGTAACGACTTACAAAAGTTTGTGACAAAGATGATCTAAGATTGAAGCTCTAGAAAAAAAAAAAAAAAAAAATCTATAGAGAGAAACATGCAGTTCTGCAAAGCTATAACCCAGAAATGAACAGTGTTTGTAGTCAAATGTCAGCCATCTTGTAATTTATTTGTTGATCTTCTAACTGATTAATCAGCTCTGGTTCCCTTTGTGACTGTGTTTACTGTTTTTTTTGCTCTCTCTAACTTTATCGATCAGGAATCAGTGAAGACAGAAAGCAACGAACACATAAACCTGAAGGTTGCCGGTCAGGATGGATCGATAGTCCAGTTCAAGATCAAAAGACACACGCCGCTCATCAAACTCATGAAGGCCTACTGTGACAGACAGGTGGGTGTGGCTCTACATCCGCACACAACAACCAGAGCTGATTCATTGTGAACATTCAGGATGATGTCATAGGTTCATTTCCTGAACCAGTGGTGATGAATCAGTGCATTGTATTCGACCACAGAAACCGATCTCACCATACGTTTCCATAACATGAGGCCAATGTGTTCACTTATGAATACTGCCGCTTAGGTATTTAATGAAGGTTAGCTTTGATATTCACCCTCCGCTGTGTGCTTGTTCTGATATTTAGCTTCGTATCACCACTTAATTAAACAAGCAATGTAGTGTTTAAAATAGAAAACAGTTACCTGGATTTAATTGTAAGACTGTTTTTGTCTGCAGTGTTTAGGAACTGTCCGTTTATAGATTTATTATCTTATTGGAGTGAAAAGGTGCAGCACCTCCACTGCATGTAATACAGCCTCTGGGGTTGCATTCTTTGGAATATGTTCAGTAGATGACCCCTAAAGATCCTCTTGTTGGTTCTGGACAAACCTCCTGATGTCTCTTAATGAATATTATTAGCCTCACCAGTGTTCACAATACTCGGGGCCCAGAACCGGCACACCTCGATGTACTGCAGTTATTAATCAAAGTATTAGGCTTTTCCTGTTATGACATGTCAAAATGTCTGCCAGTAAAAAGGCTTATCAGAGTCAAATGTTTTTGTCAAACTGTTGCAGAGACCTTGTTATTGTCTTAACTGTGTAGACGGTGTGGAGCAATGCTTAAAGAGCTATGTTGCTAAGCTATGCTGTATTTACATCATATGGTAATAGTTATTGGCATTGCTTGATGGTTTAAAGAAACCTCTTTGAAGCATGCACATGTTTAATCTTGTTTGAAGACACAAAAGTGTCATTATTTTAAGTGTTTTTACATTCATGCACTTAGTGACTGGAAGTTTAAGCTTTTGTTTTACAGCGTTTTAAATAGCTGTAGTTATGTGTGGGCATTTTACAAGTATGTATCTTTTTTTTTTTTTTTTTTTTTTTTTTTTTTTTTTTTTTTTTCAAGAGTTAGTTACTTAGTTAGTGTTTTTATTCAGTCATCACACACAATACAATGTATACAGCCTATATATAATATAGTATACAATATAACTGGAAAGACAGAAGCATTAAGCTTATATATGCCTATCCTACATTCCCTCAAGAAAACAAAATATCTAAAAAAGAAAATATATATATATATATAAAATAAATATATATATATATATATTTCATTCAGACTTGTAACCCTCAAAAATATTTATAAACAGTCCTTTTGAAAACCAAAAAAGAGTTTCACATTCTGACATTTATATTAGATTATTAGAATTGTTCCATACTTTAACCCCAACAATAGAAATGAATCTTCTAGAGTAGTGACATACAGCAGTCTGCTAAAAGGTCGAACTTAAACACAAGCCAGAAGAGTTATTCATCATGTTCATATTTTCCTCAAAGAAGTATTGTTCATGGTTTATTGGCCATAATCCAGTTCTGCTCTATGACATACAGTCCTGGCTACAGAATCGATGCAAATCACTAAATATCTGAACACAGCTTAACCCTCTCTCGCCCCCTCAAAAACCAAAACCTCCTGATCTACCCGTCTCTCTGCGACTCCACATGTTCATCATAAAAGATGTTTAATCTTTAACATCAACAGTTATGAGCTGAATGACTTCAGAAGTTGTCCTTTGCCATCCTACTTGTATAATGGGATGCAGGAATGTTGACTTATTGTAATTGACAGTAACGCTGGGATGAGAGCCAGTTTGTTGTCAATTGTACTGTACTCTTGATTGTAACTGTGATTGCATGGCTACAAAACCATTCTGAGGTTTGATAACATTTTTACATTCTGAAGTATCTTTATCAGTTAAGAGAATGTCCAATAAAAACGCATCATTTGATATTGTTTTGTATTTGAAGGTCAAATGAGGTCTAACTCTCTTGATGTTTTCTGTTCCTTACCCTGCAGGAACAGAGATATGGTTGTCATGCAGCTCTTTTTTTTTTAAACTACAGTGAGAAGCAGATGTTTTTCTTTATTCCTTTATTTGTATTTTATAGCAATATTTTTATTTTGCCTTAAAACTTAATACAATGGAATGGAACAGTGAGTTCATCGTTGTTAGAGAGTGAACTTCACTCGCTACACTTCCCCAGAACACATTTTGAGACATTGGTTAGAACAATCTTTGGAAAATGTTGCTCTCATGTATCAAATATAGAACCATCCTTAATTCCCTTTGTTAGGCTGTGTAGTGTTCAAAGAGGTGGTCAAAGTCACCTGACCCATTTTTAACAATTTATGAAAAGGAATGGGAATTATGAGTTTTTAATTTACAACAATGGTTTCATGTGTTTGTCTCTCCAGGGACTGTCAATGAGGCAAATCAGGTTCAGATTTGACGGACAGCCAGTAAATGAGACGGACACGCCATCACAGGTAAGAGTGAAGCTTGTAGACTGTAAGTTCTTACCCAAAACAAACTGCTTGAATCAACACATACACAGTGAGCTCAAACAGGCTTCATGCACCTCCACATGTGCATTGCATCTTTAAGACATTCTTCTTTATGCCCTTTCATGGGGAAGCTCAAACTGGTGATCTGGATATTTTATATTCCTTTTTTACCCTCTGCAATATTAAAAACGCTATGGAAATAAAGTTCTATATGATAGTATATGACACCTTAAACAGATGCCAACTGACTTGCTGCAATAAATGGCTGAAGTACACACAACTTGCATGTTATGGCATTTTATTGTTGTACTGTTTACTTGGCCTCCATGGTGCCATTTTTCCTGTGCAAACAACAAACTAAAGCTTGAAAAGAGCTCAATCTCAGCCCTGAGGCTCAATACATGTAACTGCAACATCTTGACACAGGAGCACATCCCTTCTCTTCTATAAACACAATTTATCTCCTCTCGCTTTACAATTTTTGCCAAATAAAGCCAATTCATCTAGCAAAATTAAACAAAATGCAGACCAGCTGGGTGTGAAACGTAGCAAAGAGATTGCACAGAACTTCAGGCTTATCAAAGTCATGTGACACGTGTTTATATAACTTTTTCTTTGACTTAACAGTTGGAAATGGAAGATGAAGATACGATCGATGTGTTTCAACAGCAGACTGGAGGCCTCTTTTAATCTTCACCGTTTTCCTCCTGAACACAACCGACCTTCCCGGCCCCTGATCGACAGTGGCCTCTTGTCTCTGAAGATTTCCATGCAGAAGAAGTTTTCCTTTCTCTGCACTACACACATCTGCTGTATAGTATTTTCATTCTGGCCCTTGTTACTTTTCAGTTTTTTGTTTTTTTTACATAAACCACACCCAGGTTTTGTTTGTTCAGGCTGTATTGTGGTAGATGTTGAGGACTTCTTCTTGAAGGGTTGCAGACAGATAGGACAGGAGAATTCATTAACAGACTTTACTGAACACATGTTGTTGGTCTCGGTTTGGTGTAAATCTGTTCTTAAACTGTATTTGATCCCTTAGAGAACAGTATGTCCTGTTTGGTAATGGGGCTGCATTGTCATTTGGTTTCTGTTATCTTCAGAAAAAATATTTGAATTTTATACATTTTTATATAGTAGTGGACGTGTAAAGAAATGTTTTATTAATCGGCCAAGCTTCATATTTTGGGAAGTGATGTCTCAGTTAAGGAAAGAGAACCCGGGAAAAACATTTTATGTAATGCTACGATAAATTAAATACAATTCTGATCTCCATAACGAGTCTTATTTCAGACTAGTGTAAACAAAACATCCCCAAAAACACATTTAGGTGTTTATTTGACTTTACTTTGTTTATATGTGATTTTTGCTAAATTCATGATAAGTTAGAAATATATAATGTCTCATTTGCATCTTTAAAAATGAAAAGTCAGAAAAAGGTTTTACCCTTTTCACCTGTTTTGTCTTTAAAATGTATGACATTTTACAATACATGTCTTTAAAGGCAGTTTTCTTAAAATTAGTTTTTTCTCATAAAGTGTTAGCATTTCTGATAAACCAAAGTTTCCACTTTCATTCCTATCTTTCTGAAAGTTTCCTAAAGAGCGGTTTGTTTATAAATCATTCATAGCCTGATTTATAGAACATTTTATTCCTAAATACATGGTGAAAATTGGTTTGTTTTTTATGGCTGTTGACAGTATTTTCTGATTTATAGAATGAAGAGATATAAACATGTCCCTCTGTTAAGACCTTTGACTCTAACATGTCAACAAAATGAAACAAGAATTTTGAACCTCACTTTATTCAATGTTCAGACTTCTGTTCTGGAAATGTATGCAAAGTAGCACATATTTATTAAGATAATGCCTCATTTGCATATTTATAATAATTTTCCAGAAAACTTGTGATACAAATAAATGATTGCCTTAATATAAATCATTAACTAGGGAAGTTTCACAATGATATATATTAGTTAAACATTTTACCTTAGTCACCCGGGGGTGTCTCCCCTTTAATAAACATCTGTATTGTCTATTAAGATGCTTGTTTAAATAAAGCTATTGTCTTTTTGAATTGGCTTTCCAATGTGGTAGATTATTATTATTATATTCCTTTATTGATCCCCATGGGGAAATTCAAGTGTTGCAGCAGCTCAACTACACAGACACAGACAATAAATACACATACTATACAACTACACAGACAATAAATACACATACTATACAACTACACAGACAATAAATACACATACTATACAACTACACAGACAATAAATACACATACTATACAACTACACAGACAATAAATACACAGACATACACATACTATACAACTACACAGACAATAAATACACATACTATACAACTACACAGACAATACATACTATACAACTACACAGACAATAAATACACATACTATACAACTACACAGACAACATACACAGACAAGACAATAAATACACATACTATACAACTACACAGACAATAAATACACATACTATACAACAAAATAAAGATAGAATGATGATAGATGTTCATGATCAATGTGAATAGATCAGATAGCAGTGGGCAGAAAGGCCTTCAGGGATGTGGGCTCTGCTGCCATGATGCAGAGACCAGCCACCAACAAGAGAGCAGCTCTGTGACCTTCTGTCCAATCAGAGAGCAGCTCTGTGACCTTCTACCCAATCAGAGAGCAGCTCTGTGACCTTCTGTCCAATCAGAGAGCAGCTCTGTGACCTCCTGTCCAATCAGAGTGGCTGAACGCCTGTGGGCTGGGCCTTAGTGGGCTGGCCCTGCAGAACCGACGGCTCTGGTCTCGGCTGTGCGTTCTTCAGTGTCGGGTGGAGTCTACATCCCGTCGCAGCTCTGCGGGGAAGGAGGAGGCCTGTGTGGGTGTTTTTACTTGTTTTTTCTCTCAGTGACTATTTGGTTGAAGTACCTGCATCAAGATGACGACGACAACCACCTACAAAGGGATGGAGCCCGGGTCTAAAAGCAGCTCCAGGTAAAGCAATGCAAAGGGATCTGAAGGGAACAAAAGAAGTGGGATGCGGCCGAGCCTTCCTCCATAGCTCAGACTCCTCTGCTCCTCTGCTCCTCCTCCTGCTCCTCCTGCTCCTCCTGCAGCCTGGAGGACGGGTTTAGACGTCTGTCACATAGTTAATGAAGTTAATCTGGTGGCTGAGCACCACATAGGGTCAGATATCAGGCATCAGGTATCTGGTATGTGGTGTGTGGTGTGTCTCTGGGCTCTGGGCAGTAACTATGCATCAAAAAGCCAATAAGATACAATGTAGCGTCACAGAGAGAGAGAGAGAGCAACAATGTAGCGTCAGAGAGAGAGAGAGAGAGAGAGAGAGAGAGACATAGAGAGAGAGAGAGAGAGAGAGAGAGAGAGAGGCCGCACAGTCACCAGCACATGGAGATGACTGTGGAGGAAGAATGGAAGTTAGGAAAGACTTGTATCCTCTGTATGAGTAGTGTTAATAGACTGACTGTGTGTGTGTGTGTGTGTGTGTGTGTGTGTGTGTGTGTGTGTGTGTGTGTGTGTGTGTGTGTGTGTGTGTGTGTGTGTCACTGATGATGCGTTCATGCTCCTCTGCAGAGAAAGCTTTCATTTTCACGGCTGTCTCTTTAATAAAGGCTCGTGATTCCGCCCATATAAGTCAGATATGGAGAACTGGTTTATTATAAGGCTGTTTCTTTTATTATAAGGCTGTTTGCTTTATTATAAGGCTGTTTGCTTTATTATAAGGCTGTTTCTTCTATTATAAGGCTGTTTGCTTTATTATAAGGCTGTTTCTTTATTATAAGGCTGTTTGCTTTATTATAAGGCTGTTTGCTTTATTATAAGGCTGTTTCTTCTATTATAAGGCTGTTTCTTCCATTATAAGGCTGTTTTTCCTATTATAAGGCTGTTTGTCCTATTATAAGGCTGTTTGTTCTTTATTATAAGGCTGTTTGCTTTATTATAAGGCTGTTTATTCTATTATAAGGCTGTTTATTGTATTATAAGGCTGTTTGTTCTATTATAAGGCTGTTTGTTCTATTATAAGGCTGTTTGCTTAGTGAGTGTGTTAAATCTCGGCCCGTCATTAAGCGTTCTGAAGTCGCATGCTGTTTTCGGGTGATGCGGGGCCTTTGGGTGGGGGCCTTTGGGGCCTTTGGGTGGGGGCCTTTGGGGCCTTTGGGTGGGGGCTTTGGGGCCTTTGGGTGGGGGCTTTGCGCCAGCTAAGCCTGCAAATCTTCCCTCAGCTCTTAGCTTTTGCTCCTTTTTTTTAAGATCTTTTTTTAAAGATCTGCTGGTCATTTCTGATGCGACCAAAGGATCCTTGAGCAGAGTTAAGCTCAGATCTTATTAGGCCATCAAAGCCTCCCACCCTTCCTTATCATGCCATCTTAGGCTCTTAGGCTCATCTCTGTCTGCCCTAGCTCCTCCGGCCTGAAGCGGCCTTCCAGCTTTCTAACATTAATGCCATTTCCCTGATATTATTTGCAGTTTCATTCTAGGGTGGGGTCTGCTGCCAGGCAGCTAAAAGCTTTTCCCCCCATCGCAATCCGTGTGGAAAGCATGAGCTCATCCTCTCTGGCCAGGAGGTGAAGTCTGGTTTAGGCATTACTGTCACAGCCAAGGGTGACGAGCACGAGTGTGTATACAAGAATTGATTAAGGAAATTCACAGCAATGCAGTGGCTTTCTTTGTAGTTTTTTGCTTTGAGAGCCTGAGTTGTTTTTTTGGACTCCCATCTGCCCGCCTGGCCCTCGGACAGCTGCTCGGTGTGTCAGCTGGTGGCTTCAGGGACTCTGAGGAGGGGAGAGTTTGCTGGAAAAAGAGGGAGGGGTCAAGCAGGGGCTCTGCAGACACCAGATTCTGTCGTCCAGCCCCAACTGTCCTTCAGCACACTGAGGAAAAAGCGGTTTCCCGACTCATTATCGGCTCCCTTTTGTTCAGCTTGTGCTGGTAGGAATGTCGGTGGAGAGTGAGCTTTGTTTACCATGAACTGGTCTCCATGCAGCATTTCTATATTGTTCTAGAACAGCCTATTTATTAGCTGACCTATATTAGCCGTGCACATCAGACTTTTCACCTCCATCGTGTAAAGTTGACCCAGAAAGAGGCTCATTTAATAATGAAATTACAAAGCTGCCAGGAACTGAGCCAAACCCCTCGTGTGTCACTGCAAAGGAATCTGCAGTGAGGAGAGGCAGCGGCCAGCCAGCGATACACTCTTTGATTGTATGTGACTGGAGTCAGCTGCGGGGCAGAGATTGTCTGTCTGACAGGCTGACAGCCGGGGCTTAGAGAGCGAGACCTTGCTGGTGGCCTGTGTGTGTTTTGTGTGTGTGGTATGTTTATTAAAGGGTTAGGGTGGAGTAGCGAGAAGGCTGCAACTAGCTTTAGGCACCCTGATGTTATATTTGACTATTGATTTTCTTTTTTTTTGTTGCCCTGTGCAGCTGATCAGCGGCATGTGACATGAAGGCCTTGTGTTTTAGTTTGGCCTAAATACTAGGGGATGGTAGAACAGTGTCAATCAAATCATATTATAATCATCATTGTTGCTTCTCAGGGTGCTACGGCCGCCCGGCGGGACCTCCAGCATTTCCTTCGGCACAGACGACAACTCGACTCCCCGCAAGGACAAGATGGCCTCCAGCATCTTTGCAGAGCCTGAAGACCTCCATGCTCATCGGAGGAACAATCCACCCAGTAACTCAATCTAACATCCCTTTAACCCTATCTTTACTCACTTTCCATGTGACTATGCCAAAGCACTGAAACAATAGGGTTTAGATTTACAAGATAACAATAACAGCTGTTGGAGTTCTGCACCAGGGAGGGCGTATAAGAAAAAATGTCTGTGCAGTTTAATCTGCTAAAATTAGACAGAACTACCAGAAGCTGTAAGTAAGCATAAAGCCACATGGACTTGATTCTTCTAAGTTGAGTGTGGAAAAGAGACAACTAGAGTGTTATTAAGTATTTTTCCATTTAGGTTGTCAGAAAGAACAGCCCTGGAGTACTGGGATAAGGGTAATTTGAAGCTAGGCATTTGTTAGATGGGGATGAGGATCAGCCCTCAACGGAAAGAAATGGGTCAGTTTAAAAAATGTGTCAAATGGTGAAATGTGTGGCCTTGTATTTACACAAGGGACGTTTCACTTTGGGTACATGAGGAGAGGCAGTAGGTAATAGGAAACCTGTGAGTGGCAATTTAACATTACATTACATTACATTACAGTCATTTAGCAGACGCTTTTATCCAAAGCGACTCACAATAAGTGTATTCAACATAGGTATTCAAGAGAACTACTAGTCACCAGAAGTCATAAGTGCATCTCCTTTCTTAAACAAGCATCTAAAAGCATAAACCAGAGCAAAAGTATAGTGCAGAGGCAAATTACTACAAATACAATAAGTGCTAAGCGGAAGGCTCAGGGTAGTACTTCTTGAAGAGACGTATAAAGTGTCGAGGTCCCTACAGCCAATGAGGCTAGAATGAAAAATGACTGTAGTCTGACATTATTGTGCCTGCCAGTATATTGATAATTATCCAGGTAAAGCTTTAGCCAAACATAATTCATTCTCTTCTTAAATATGCATTATCCTTCCTGCTTGTAATTAAGGATATAGTCGGTGTGCATAAAGAGGAAGAATCCACCCCCACAGCAGTACGATTCCATTTCTGCTCAAGGCCGTGAAGTTACTCACAAGCCAGTGATCACATGTCTTCACACTGGTCACTCTGTGGGAATCAGTTAACGTGGTATATCATGTTTTCTGGATGTGTGGACAGTGAAGAATTTACCCTAAAATCATTAGTTCAGCCTCTGACCTTTATGGACGGCAGCTGCTGACAGTTACAACCTCTTCCTGCTCGCATTGTTTCACTTGGGTCTAGGTCAAGTTCAGGGGAGCCTTCTCATAGTTTTCCCATTTTTTTTAACGGATACAACTGGATGAGGATAATTGTTTCTGCCTGAATGAGGACGATTTATTACCATACCAGGTTTTATAGGCATTGTGTTATCTGTCTGGCCTGCCTGTGAACTCCTAGAACAGACGAACAGGCCATCCTGAGTAGATCCTTCTTCAGTATGAATGCTGTCCTGCAGTACGTATCCACGCTTCACCCTTTGTATAGCTGTTAGTCTTAGAAGATGCTTCTTTGCATTTTTGCCATTTTCTGGAATTGGAGTTAAAGGAAACGTATGTAGATGTAAGGATTCCTACGAAAGGTCCCACCATGGTTTCAATGTAGAGATGTTGCATTTTAAGTAGTACTCATCTTAAAGCCACCTGGAAGACCTGATGGCTGATTTTCATGATCATTGAAGACCTCAATAGACTGTAAGTAGAGTTTATATTGTAGATGGTGGTCATTCAGAATAAAAACTATCTATTTGCTGCCTCAGAATCCCTCTATAATCTGTAGACCTCACGTTGAATCCATCCACCTTTATTTTTCACCATGCTCCCCCTCATTGATAGGAACAAGCTCCTGAATTTCACCAACATATCTTCTAAATAGTTTGGCCTCCACTCCAAACCTGCCAGCCCCTCAACGACCACAACTCACAGAGCGCTAACGTAGCACACGACACCTGCCGCCACCCTCACCCCGTGCTTCATCCTTCTCCCCTCTGGCTGCAGATATAGACAACTATTCTGCCAAAAAGCATTCAGGCACTTCTGCCTCAAACAGCCTGGGCACTGTAAGAGACTTGTGCTGATGTTCTCGTTTGTTGATACTCTGTGTCTGAGTGTCATGAACTGTGAAAGCACAAAGAAACCACTTTAGGGAACAATAAAGAATGAACAGTTTTCATAGGGACTATTGCTTCTTTAAAAAGTATTTTCCAATAAAAAAAAAAAAAAAACTGTTCACGCCAAGATATGTTGATGGAGTGACAAGGACATTACTTCTGGAAAGACAAGACATTTATTCAAGAGGTATTTTCTGATGCTTCGATCAATGAAATTTCATAATAGTGTCAGAAACTGATATCTTAAAATCAGAGTAAATTCATCTGAAATTATCTTCCACTAGGAGGAAGGGAGAAAGTGTTTTTTGTGATGAACTTAACAAATAAGGTGGAGAAACTGGTCTTAAAGTGTGTGAAGCTTATTCTTAAAGTTGGTTAGAAACAAATCACAAAAAAAGTGTTCAACTGCATGAATGTGCTGATATTATGTTCATGCTTACATAAGCATAGTGTGAGCCGGAGCCTTTGGCAGGTTCTTTGTCAGGATTTTATGGGTTTTCAGATACCAGAGCTGTTGGTTTGCTCAAGAGCCACCCGAGGATCACTCTGTACTCGGAGAGGAGGCCAAGATGGAGACCAGCAGCAGTATGGGTGTTGTTCCTACCTTCAAGCTTGTTTGTCCAGTGAAGCCATCGTTAGCATGCGTTTCTATCTCTGACCCAGGAGACCTATACGGTTAAGTAGAAGGATATGTGTTGTAGTGATGGCAACATAATGCATCGCTGCAGTCTGGTTTAATCCTCTTCCATTTACTGTCCAGAGCATTGATCAGACTCAGCACTGTGGAGCCAGTAATGAAGGAGGTCTTGTTGAGCGATCGGGGCTCTCAACAGAGCTGATTCTCTTCACTCCATTAACAACAATGGCCCCTCCCACGCTCCTCCAGCAACCCGTTGTTCCCCTCAGGACAAAGACCGCCTGTCCCCTCCCTGGCCCTGGGTTACCTTATGTGGCTTTATATCCCCACAGAGAGCCAAACACTGGGCTTTAAAGCTCTTCCTGCTGAAGGAGAATACAGGCGCTACGGGGTTATGTGACTTTTGGCTTTCATGTTGTGTCTGCCTGGAACCGTTCCACTGTGTTTCTGGGTCTGATGCAGTTGCCCAATCGGCTTTGGTGATGTTTTCTGTCAGTTCTCAGAGATTTTTGTCTCGTGTTATTTCAGTCAAATTCCCTCCTAAAGCTGATGTTTTGTTGAAAATCTGACAAGATGAATCTTTTGGTGAGCAGGGTGGCCTCGTGGCTTGGAAGCATTGGGGTCCGGGGTTGGCTTTGTAGATAATTGGATTAGTGTCCATATGGTATGAAGCATGAGTCATGTTTTGTCATTTGTCTCCTGTGTTTCCTGTCGAGCTTCAAAATAATTGATTGGCCAAAAGAGGGGGAGGGAAATCCAATAAAATAGACTGCTAGCTAGTGTATGTTGTGTGTTTTCCTATTAACATGTTTTTTGGGGGAGTTTTCTTCTCTGAATCGAGTCTCTAAGGATGGGGGTGATGCATGCTGTACAGATTGTAAAGGCCTTTGAGGCAAATTTGTGATATTGGGCTGAATAAATAGACTTGATCTGACTTGACTATTCCACTCTATCACTCTTTAATGTGTTTTTTGTTCTTTCCTTCTCTCCCTTACCTTCCCAGCTGGGGAAGCAGCAGGAACCCTGTGCGGAGAACCCTCAGCCCCACTGAGGCGATGCCAGCAGCCTCTCCTCTTCCCCAAGAACCCAGAGCCGGAACTGATCACCATCCACAACTCCGGGGCCGCCTTGGTCTGGAACCAGAGACGAGAGGTACCGCTCACCTAGTGTGACAGCCGCTGTTTCCAAAACAAGAGCCTCAGCCTAGTTTGGGCCTGGAAAAAAAAAAGCACACAGTCATAGATTAAGTATAATTCTAAACAGTCCAGTGGGACTTTCATTGGGGGATGGATGACTTAATCCATCTATTTGAAACAGACCCAGGATGTTGTTTGATCGATATTTGTAATCCCTGCGGAGGTTTAATTTTCCATCTGGGAATGTGCTCGTCATCCCTTACTCACATGGGTAGAATTTTCTATTTGAGCAATTTAAATGAGCTATTAAGAGACGGTGAAACAGGACGTCTGTTACTGGTGGTGCACCGGACCGTTGGATCCTCCTCATGGGTCGTCATGCATGGGAACTGTGGATTAAATACACAGTTTAACGATCTTGGTATTTTATCAGCCAATACTCAATAAAATATGAGATTGGGATATTGGTATTAATGCTTTCTATTCGCTGATCCCTGATCATGTTAAGTTGTGAACAACAAATCCCTAAGAGCTAATGCCGTTGGCAGCACCGGTGCAGCTAACGTATGGAGGTACCATTCAGTTGCATTATGGTGCGTTCATGCTCTATTCAGTAAAAATGATTATTGGGCAAATGTTAATTATTAAGTTATCGTGATGCGTTAAAATGTAATCTTGTAAAATGTCGATTTTGTCAAGAAACATTAATGAATACAGTTGTTTGAAGGAGATGCTTCACGGCAAACCTGTTTAGTATCCTAGCATTAGCTCTTAGAAGCATATAACACATAAATAAAACTACGAATGCCAAGTTTGTTTTATGATAATAACCACTATAGATGAAAATTAAAAAGTAAAAGCAAACACTGACTTTGGGGCGGATTGCATTAATATTCAGAGCCTTGTATATCATCTGTTATAACAAGATGACTCCAAAAACTATCTGTATCTGCTGATCCCATCCATGACTCACAACTGTGAGTTATGTGATCCGGTGCACGTCTATCTGTTACAACATATAATCCCCTCGCTCTCTAGAAGTCAAATGAGTCAGAAAACAGGAAGACAAGAAGACATTTTTGAATTTACAGGTGAAAAAGGTCACTTTGGTTCTGTGAGGATATCTGATATCTTTGTATTTGTGTTTTCATTGTAGGTTGAAAATGGCCAAGAACCAGCAAATACTGGTAAGTAACTCTTGAGCTGTTTATAAAGATATTTAGAATGTCTAAACAGCAGAGCATGACTCAGATTATTCAGTGAATAGCTCCATGGTTCTCTGTAATAGATCTGGTTATTCCACTTTCACTGCCTCTAAATGTGTGCTGTCCCATGTGCTGCTGGCATCCATTACTTGTTTTCTTAAAGATACAGTGCACTCCCTTTTCTAAGTCAACATCACATGATCTCTTTGATGTGGTTCTTCCCTGTCATGATGGCGTGATGGTCTGGAGTCAAGCAGCTGTTCTTTGATGGCAGACTTCACTTAGAATGAAAAGCTTTTTATTAACCTCCAGGTGCACGTTTGTACCAGAGTGGCTGACTGCTCAGATAATGGCCGGTCGTACCACACATCTCTATAAGTGTTTCGGAATAAAAGCTCACCTACTGGCCCTGTTTTTGAATGGGATTGGAATGTGTGTGCGCTTTTGAAGTAGATATTATAACAGAGATGTGAAGGACTTCTGCCGGTTTATCAACACAGTGAAGCTCGTCTTTCTTTGAAACGTGAACCGGACAAACGGACAGATTTAATGGCGTAAATGTGTGCAGCTGTTTTTCAACGAGCCGCAATCTGTGTGCGTCTGATTAATAAGACATCCGCTCACTACACGCACACTGAAGGTGAAGGGGAGCTTATTGGTCAATGTCACTAAGCACAGGAAAGACATGATGAGGTCGTGATCTTGATCCTGAATATTTAGATTGGCCGAAATTCAACTCCATCTCAGAAAACATATTACTCGTAGAACGATGCTATTTCTATTTTTAGCATATTTCTAATAAGTAATAGCAGGCAATAAACAAATGGATACAAAGTGATATAATAAGACAAATCAAAGAAGCACAAAATACACGTACATTTTTCAAGTTTGATGGTCAAAAACCACAATTTCCAAACTCGTTTCATTTCCAAAGGTTTTGTTTCTAATAATCAGGCTTTAGTTTTTATAAGCCTATATTAAATGCATGTTTATTTCTGTCACTACATCTTTCTTTGTGGCTCTTGTAAAATAAAACCTCCAGTAAATCCAGCAAAATACATATTCGGCTTTTGTAACATGTTTCCTCTTATTATTATTATTATTATTATTATTATTATTATTATTATTTGCATGATCCTCCCTTAAATACAATGTGGAGAAAGGCACACCTTGCAAACACTCATCATCTAATGCAAACTGCAACTCCAGCCTAGTTCTTCTGTTTGAACACGTTTTCTATTCTGCACCAAAAGTAACCCGAGCATCGGCCTGGAGAGCTTCTGGATCCACGTAGAACAGGCTGCCTGTGCAGACCTGAACTCTCCTGCACCAATCTTCTAAAATATGATTTAATGCCGTTGTCACAGCAACCACACCACCCCCTCTGTTATCAAGCTGAGAATATTTGAGTGTCCATTAGATTCTCAGATCAGTGTTGCCCTTACTTGTGACATTGCAGTTGTGAAGTCCTCTTGAATGTGCAGACCGTACAGTAACTCCGGCCCTGATGGAGGACGAGAGCCCGATGCTTCACAGCTGTGACTTCATTACAGATGCAGCTAAACTCACTCAAGTACTCTTTTAGTGAATATATATTAAGTCAAAATCTACCAAAAGACCAGAGGCTGACTTATTAACATTTGTAATAACATATAAAATGTTATTTTTATAGAAAATGATATACATTTTAAAGAGAATTGCATTGTAAATGTGCAGTTCCTACATATCAAGGCTAAAACCAAAAGCAAACACACAGCTAGATTTTGCGGACACATAATTGAAGTGTTGGATGTAGTAGAAATTCTATCAAATTTAATGAACTAATATCTTTTAGTGATATTATTATAATTATTAGTATTGTATTGTTTTATGGTTATTATATTGATTTCAAGGTCATTATTAAGAAATGGTAGTGTGTTTTCTCTTCATGTGCAGTATAAAGGTTTCATCTATAATCTGAAAGAAACCTAAAACACGTTCTACAAATGTTTCCTCTCAAACTCTCTCTGAAGCTCAGCTCTCCTGTGATGAACGCTCTCTGCCTTTGTAGGGCGGAGCAGTTTGTTTTACCAGATAAACATTGTCATGCGTCTCTTTCTCTTCACTACACCTGCAGAGTATCCTGACGGTGTGGAGGTGGAGCAGCAGGAGGAGCAAGAGCAGCTGAAGGAGACGACACAGCCCTCCGCCCCGTCGGGAGATGCCAACGCTGCCGCCGGCGGCCGAAGAAACCCACCTGGTGGAAAGTCCAGCCTCATCCTGGGTTGAGACCACTTGTTTTTTTGTTTGTTTTTTTCATTGGAACGCTTTTTTATTTTTTAAAAGATAAATACCCCCATCACTCTCTTCCTCCTCATCAGACTTGTCACCTTCTCTCCTGCTTCACATGCACTCACCGCCGTCACGTCCATGGACCCCTTGTGTCCTCTCCCTTCCACCCTTAAACCTTTTGTTTTGATCCTTTTTTCTATTAAAATAAGAAAACTGTTGACAAAAGCACTTTATGTATCTCTCTCTCTCTCTCTCTCTCTCTCTCTCTCTCTCTCTCTCTCTCTCTCTCTCTCTCTCTCTCTCTCTCTCTCTCTCTCTCTCTCTCTCTCTCTCTCTCTCTCTGTCTCTGTCTCTCTCCCCCCTCTTCCATTTCAGCCCATCCTGTAGTGCATCTCGCCTGCTGGGAAAGGCATGACGTTTAGCTTGTCCCCCATTCTTCCCTGTTGTAAATGGTAAAGGAAAAAAATAATAAAAAAGATTTGATGCGTGGATTTCTAAATACAATAAAGATTGATATGAATTTGCTGTGGCTGACTTCTCCTTTTTTCATTCAATAGTAAAACAGGAATATTTGATTTCATTTTCTACATAAAACATTTAGATAAAGGCACATAAAGTTACAAAAAAATGTTAAATGTTCCTGTGTATTAATAGTTAAACACAGAGCTGGATATTATTTAGTAGAGTTGGATGAAGACTGCAGACTGAGGCGGTGGAGAGCAGAGACAGGCTCTGTAGCTGGAGATCTGCCCAGCAGAAGTAATCACAAAAGCCTCCTCCCAGTGCTGCCAGAGGAGTAAACTGCATGTCTCTTCATGACATCACACGCTGGATATTTGGCTCTCTGCAGTCCGTCTCATTTAAGAGAGGCGGCTCGTATTGTTGAGTAGGATTCAAAAAGTTGAAGTGATTCATGCAAGATGAAATGTTACAGCACTCCTCAAAGATGGCTTTATTTGGAAATGCTTGAGTTTATTTGGATGCAGTACATGCATTATTCTTTTCTTTTTATTCTTTTCATATTCTCACATATTTAGAGAGCGTACTTGTATGTTATTTTAGAATGTATCTTGGAATGGAAAGCTACACAAATAGTGGTGAATCCTGACAACTTGTTTTCTGCATCCCTTTTTGAGAAACAAGTAAGAAATCCAATTTGTTTTCCTTATTTTCTATCCAATTATGGGACTTATTCACTATTAAAAATTGCAATTCAAACGATTGCATCTGAGGAAGACAGTAGTTCTGTTGGCATTGTGAGATACAGTCATCTATACTTGGTGTATTTATGCACATAACTCCTTCAGCTGTTACAGCCATGCTGATGCCAGAAGTCCCTACATATTTATCTTATGACTAATAACAGCGTGGAAGCAGAGTAGCAGAGACGAGGGGGATCGTATATGTTCAGTGCCTCAGATGAGTCCTTGAACTAGTGAACTATAAACCAACTGAGATGGAAAGATGCACTTAGCTATCCGTCAGTTCTTGTTGCAAAAAAAGAGGCTTTCAATACAAAAAGATCACTTCTGATTATTCATGTTGACTCTGTAAGCCTCTTACTGTGAAGCTGGAGGACCTCTTAGCAGTAATAACACACTCTTTAGACATAACAGGGAATAACAGCTAGTTTGACAGTTTTTCTTCTGCAAGTCTTCATCCTGGGCCTTCCACTACTTTTGCATGCTCCATATTGTCTGGAACAGTGGCCTCTTCTCTCTCCCTCCTTCCCTGACAGACCCTGAGCAGTCTGTGCAGAGTGCTGTGGCACAGCGGTGTGTTTAAGCCCTCATCTGCTTTGAACGGCATGCAGAGGTCACTTCAGATCAAGAAAAGAACTTCCTGTCCTGGAGGCACGCCAGGATGTCTGAGTTCCGTCAATGAAGGCTTGTTCTTTGGTAAGTGCTGTTCCTTTTAGAATACCTAAAGACAGAGTCAGAATGGATTTCTGCTGATTTTTTCTTTTGTACATAACACCCACCTATTCTTTTTTTCCTCTGTAGCACACAAATGGCACCCTGCGGTTTGCTCTTTTGTCCAGGTCAACAGCTAATCAGTAAAACCCACATTAGAAACAGACCATAAGTCTATCCCCCATGATCATCCTACTTATCTTTCTATAGAGACGGGAGATTACCATTTTCCTCCCCCGCAGCCATATGCTGTTATTAAACCGATGTCTGTGATTAATGCGTTCAAGCACCCGTGCTCATTTGCAGCTTGGATGTATTGACAGGACCAGCTCACCATGTGCACTCCAGATGAGGCCGCGTGTGTTCCTCTGGAGAGGAAGAGGATATGAGTGGGTGGAAATGAGGTGAGTCATCTCTGAGTGACATAGCAAGCAATCAGCAGATCAATAATCCCATTCAGGCACAATGCACTGACTCAGCAATCTAGATAATTGCAGGAGGAAAGACACTCTCCACGGAGACCAGCTCTGGAGACAGCCTTCCTCCTCTACGTGATTATGTTGTTATATAAAGAAGCAATCTGTCCTCTCTGTGACCACAAACAGAGCCTCCTGAAAGATATAACGCCTTCCTCCCACCAGAAACCAGAAACAGGAAGCACTGGTTGGCAAATGGACAGGGCCGTTACCATAGCGACGAATGGGAGCAAAAAAAAAAAGCCCTCCTTGGGATGTCTGCTCCGGCTCACGTTGTCTCTCTTTAACCGGATGAGACTGGAGCAGGGGGATGGACGGGGACCTTTTTGGATCCGTCCCAGGGGAGGCACAAAGAGCAGGTGGGGGGGAAGCCTTTTATTGATGTAATTGATGTTGATGTTTACAATTCTCTCAGGACAGTGACATCTTAATGGCTTTTTGTTTAGGTCATTTCTGCTCCAAACTAGACGGGTCAGCATCTCATATGACCGTAGAAACCTGGAGAGCAGAAAGGAGCATTACTGTGATTTCACTGTGTCCTGAATATGAGGGACGCTATTTCATTTTAGTGCAAAAAAAAAAAGATTCTACATAAGTAATTGAGAGATTGTCTCATCATATCATTTTTAATGAATTTCAGAATTCTGATTTACAAGGAGGCTCATGTGTGGAGATTCTAACTGCAAGATTGCATCCATGCTCATAAAATGTTCTTTGTCCTTTTATTATTCTTATTATTTTTTATTAATGAAGCGTGAACAGGACAATCGTTAAATGCAAATTCCATTAATCTCCATTGTATTGGGGTGAATGCAGAAATCTCAGCAAATAAATGAGCATGGGGATAGACAGACAATGTTTTATTCTTTTATTCCATTTGTTTTCCAAAACAACCCCTTAAATCTTGTCTTCATATAACCGAGTGTTGTTTTATGTCAAACTTAAAGATCCAGTGAGGTGTTTATCCTCGTAGACTGTAGATCTGAAATCTCAACATTCACTGTTTTTAGTTTTTTACTGTCTCTGTATGATTATATCCATATCACATATCAGTAACACTTTACTTTAGCCCCCATATTTAGCATTAAGAAGCACCTTATTAAATGGTTTGTAAGACATTACAAAGACATTTCAAGTGTTTAGTAAAATACAGTATATGTCAACAATTCTAACCTCTCTTATGAAAACATATTTTATATTTTTACAATCTTTTACTGTATTGTCATTCATTATTTAAAAAACAGGAGTTTTAGCATCAAACTATATTTTATTTGAATGGTTAACACTTCGGCCACTAGAGGGCAACGCAAACACTGTGAAACAAAGGCCTTCCACCCTCTACCACAGTAAACACTCAACTTTTGACCTTCTTTCAGTGAAGAATATGCATTGACAAGCTCTCAGAAACATTGTGTCTGATGCTTTAGGGAGATTTTATGACGAACAGTCTAATGTTCAGCTTAACAGTAAGTATGAGTTATGTGACCTCTGAGGGAGACAAATAATCTGTTTTTGTCTCTGTGATAAACTGTTTCATGCTATGTGTGGGTATTATTATTGTAGTTCAGATTAGATAAGTAGTTATCTTATTCTCACACACAAGTTTTGCATGTTGTTGGTAGACTTTAGGTCAAAAAAATTCTAACACTTCCTTTTAAGCCTTTATATTTCATGTGATTCCTTCTATGCAGTCAATGTCAGCACAGCTGTCGTCTGGTTGAAGCTCATAACCATTACATTACATTACATTACATTACATTACATTACATTACAGTCATTTAGCAGACGCTTTTATCCAAAGCGACTTACAATAAGTGTATTCAACATAGGTATTCAAGAGAACTACTAGTCACCAGAAGTCATAAGTGCATCTCCTTTCTTACACAAGCATCTAAGAGCATAAACCAGAGCAAAAGTATAGTGCAGAAGCACTTCCTTTGTCTTTCCTGCACAGCCCTGGGTGGCCCAAGCACGACTCCTCACATGTGTAGTGTCTTAGAGCTCATAAAGCTTTTGCATCTCTGGGATTACGATTGTCATTTTTTATTTTGTCTCTGTCTACGTTGAATTTGACCGACCCCTTTTACACAAATGTTTTCTGAGCCAGTGAGGTGGTTTCTCTTTCTTTATATGAAACATGCCATTAGCTGTCATCATATTCATTGCAGTCTGTATGTGATCTACTCAGAATATATTCATCTTTAAAACATGCAGCATATTGTACAGTTTAGTTCATCAGCTGTTTAAAGAGTTTAACTATTGTGACATTTAGCTTAGTAATAATTAAAACCTCTTCTTTTTACCGTAGAACTTAATCTGATCCAAATGGGCTTCAAGCACTGTGAGGTGTTTGATCTTCTTCTACTAACACTGCAAATGCACTAGTGCATTCTCTCAAAACATACCACGAAATGATAACATCTTGCCTCATGCTTAAAACAGTCAAGTGTTAATCTACACTTCCGGTATGAGCACTGCTTCATCAGAGATACTGATGATCACGTCATCACTTTCTCGCCCACTCCACACACCTTGATGTAGGTCACGTGCTCGTAGCCACATTTGGTGGCGTGGGTGAAAAAAGATTCAAATTTCCGACTGAAGAGTTAGACGT
The DNA here is from genome assembly GCF_027596085.1 of Anoplopoma fimbria. NCBI lineage: Eukaryota > Metazoa > Chordata > Actinopteri > Perciformes > Anoplopomatidae > Anoplopoma > Anoplopoma fimbria. The sequence continues at coordinate 1,150,762 of NC_072459.1, forward strand.
GAAGTGAAGCGCTGTGTGACAGTCGCTCTCAGCATGTCGGCTGTCTATTTAAAGCTCATGACCATCCTTTGTCTCTCCTGCACAGCCCTGAGTGGCCCAGGTGAGACGATTACATGTATGAAAAAGAATAAAACGCATGTGTGAAGCTTTCTCAGATGTCATGTCTGTCTATGTAGGGAGCAGTGGAGTGCTATGGAAGGACGTTGGAGAAGCCGTCACCATCCAGTGCAGACCTGATGCAAAGGACCAAGAGTACCTGCGTCTGGAGAAGGGTCTCAGTAATGACCAAATCTATTTCACAGATGGCACCCCGGGAAAAAAAACCATCTCCACAAAATTCCAGGGAAGACTTCAGTTGCATGGAGATTTCCCCAACATAACCATCCTCATCAAGAACTTGACCACTGAAGACACGGGACCCTACTATTGCATGTACTCGAAGTTTGACCCGAAGTCAGCACAAGCCGTAGACAGGAGAGGCCTGGGGTCTGTGCTCCTGGTGGTGACAGGTGAGCCTCTCAATTTATGTATACTGACGAAATATAGAATATATAGAAGGGCGACATGGACATTACAACATAGTCCAACAACGCGTTGTAATAGTAAGCTGATGTTACTTATTCAGAGGTGACAGGAAAACATTCATTTACAGACGATTATATCCAGTCCAGGAACTAAAGCCAGGGGTTTCATAGTGCCTTCAAGTGTCTGATACATACTAAACTTACTTATTTCATATGTTTTCTGTTCACGATAAAAGGTAAATAAAAGACTCACATGATCAGTAGAAACTGGTACAGAAGCTTCATCCTTTTTATATAAAAGTGGAGAATTTCTAATTTTACCAAAATGGAAAGTCGCATAAGCAATATGCAAAATAAATATCCCCAAAAATGCAGATGCCATAGACAATTTAACATTATGGTGGTAAAGATGAGGAAAGCATTCACAATGGAGTCTCAGTTTAACACTCTGTCTCTGGACGACAGACACAGCGACAGACACAGCGGAGGAGCAGCAGTGTGACGTCAACCTGATCATGGTGGCTGTTGTGATCTGTGGGGCTGCTCTGTTGGTCATTACCATATGCATCCTCATATGGCTCATCCTCAAGGTACCCATGTGTTTAAGTCTGTGTGTCTGTGTGTGTGTGTGTGTGTGTGTGTGTGTGTGTGTGTGTGTGTGTGTGTGTGTGTGTGTGTGTGTGTGTGTGTGTGTGTGTGTGTGTGTGTGTGTGTGTGTGTGTGTGTGTGTGTTTCTTCATTTAAATGTGTTTGGCTATGACTCACAAAGCCCTGGTGGAATCTCTGGGGCTGTTTCCATGTTTCCTGTAAATCTAAAAAGTACTCATAGTACATTTATGTGTTGAATTTACTCTTTCAGTTTGAAACAGAGGTTTATTGTTAGTGTCACTTTAAGACCATATAATAGTAGCAGCATGACAGCAACGTAAGTCAGAGAAAAATGTTAAATCTGAATGATTCTGTTTGTACATATGTGTGTGTACATACAGTATGTATTTGTATATATTGTAGTATATATATATAGTATAGTCGTGGTCGTGACCCCTCTTGAAATAAAACCTTGAGACCTCTTTGTATGAAAAAGGCATCTCGAGACCAAGACCCATCTCAAGTACATATATACAGAAGTTGAAGTGAACCACTGTTGATAATATCTGTTATACAATGTTGTGTCACTTAAAAATGTCACTTTTTTTATAACATCATGTTGCAAAGCATCCAAGAAAGATGCCCCAGTAAAGACCAGTTGCAAAAACACAGGATAACAATCCTCCTACTTATTGTGTTCTAGCCGTGCGTGTGACATGTTGACATCGTTCTCTGTTGTTACCAGATTACCACAAAGAAACCGCGCCGCGTCCCCAACAATGATGTTTATGAGGACATGCGTGGAACAATCAGACGAGACAGACGAGAGACCTGAAACTCCCCCATCTCTCTGCAGAGGCACAAGTGATGCACGAGAAGCAATGTTGCAACTCAGCAGGTTCTGCCACTTCTCTTCAGGCAGCACGGCCATACAATGCCAGAACACCTGCACAACGAACAGAATGAACACACTGTATGAAAATACAATACATCACTGTACTTGAAAGTACAGAGAAGAATCTTTTTTTTTGTCTTTCAGTAGCAAGAAATCAGAGCTGACATGTATTTTTTTATGTAAATATGTCTTCTTTAATTTCATACATTTCTTATAGATTTCTACAAAGAGATGATTTATCGTAAAAAAAGACAGGGTTGACTTGAATGTCATATAAGTTGATACTATGTATTGTGATTATAAACTGTAATTATTGTCTACATAAATTAAACAATAAACTAGTGGGATTAGGAGCCAATGTCTGAAATAACTCACTGAACCTGGTGGTTTTGTGGCACCGCAACCATGACGCCATGAGATGTATATTATGTGTGTTTAAATTCAAGTCCAAGTAATGGGAATGAATTACAAGGTAAACCAGAGAGGGAGGTTACTATTACTTTTGTAATATTTCTCAAACGGGACAATGAAAATTAAATTAAGAGAGCAAAGTTAGAGAGAAATGTTTGATCTAAATATGTCAGACCAGTGTGCACCAGAAGAAAAGGGCTGGTCCTTTGTTTACTGTGTCTGGTCACCCTCAAGCGTAAAAAGGTTCACTCTTTTCTTTGGAGTAACACTAGATTGGATTAATTAAGGGAAACTCCAACTTTTAACTCCCAGTCAACCACTTTTGAGTTTTCTCTGAGCTGCAATGTCAGACTTTGATGATTGATGAATTATGTAGATTAGTGAAAAGAGAACTGGGTCTGATTTTACACTGATTCTGCTTTACTGTCTAAGAGATAACGTCACAACAACACATTTAGTTTTCAGTCAGTGTTTCTTATTTTCACACCAGCTTCAGCCACCAACGTCCCACATCAAAACCGTCCATTTGTTTTTCAGAGTCACTCTTGACTGACAGACTGTTATTACATTAGAACACGGGAGATTCAGTGAATTGTTTTTGACACTAAACATATTTTTTAACAAGTCAAAGAAAATGTTAAACCACACAAGAAGAAATAACCTTTTAAAAAGTAGTAAAATAATTTATTAGCGGTGCCAAGTATAGCGGAGTGCATGTTTTCACTAATGCAAACACTGCATTTTCAAACACTGTAAATGAAACCGCTGAAACTATGTATGTCAAGACAAGTCGCCTTCAAACTCTGGTCCAAGAGACACCGTATGAGTCAACATTAGAATGTCACGGAGGAAAAGAAACCTCGTCTTGTGGCAGCGACGGGAGAATGTTTACTTGTGCGGTGCGTCCGTGTGGTCGCAAGCTGTGAATCTTTTCCTTCACCCAGCAGCAGAGATGAGCCCCAGCACTCAGTGTGAAATGTGTGTTTACGCCTGCTGTGGGGCAAGTGTCAAGGTGCTGCACTGCGAGTATGCAGTAGTTCTGTGTGTGGTGTGGGTGTCAGGAGGGGGGGTAACTTATAAAAACTTGTAAAAAGACCAGCGAGAAAAGGAAACTGGGCTTTGAGGTAAGTGGTTAGACGGAAACTGAGACCCTCGTTATCAGTCGAGAAACATCGGCGCCTTTAGAGCAAGAAGCCCAGCACCCCTCCACCACAAGCTCTCAGTTCCTCTACAGAGAAGCTCGAGAACAAATGCTTTGCTTTATCTTTCCACTTTAGCAACTCAGACTAAGTTTGGTACAAGTGTAGAAAACTAGTGATTGTGCAGCTGCAGCAGTTTCCATACCTATCATAACTTGTAACAGGAAACAAATGATAAGGTACGGCAGAATAATACTGTATAACACAGTAAGAGATATCATCTTCCACAGTGTGTTTACACAGACAGATGATATCATATTTTATTCTGAATCCACAGTTTGTTTTAAGGCCTCAGTATCAGGTCTGATAACACTCACACACACAAACAGGTCCTGTTGATCAAGGCTATGTGTTTGTGTTGTTGGCTTTGTGGTTCTTAAACTTCTCATGTGTTTTTTATTTTTTTGTTAAATTTGTTAACAGTGGAAACTGTGACTTTCACAAAAGGTGCTTTTTCCTCACAATTCATTTACTGTTTTAAAAAAGTTTGTATGTGTCTATATCATGAGAGGTCCTACCAGCTGGCACACCACAGTGACAGGAAGTGGTTATGGCCTTACCAATCATGACGTAAATCAAAGGCCAAGTCACAAATGCAAAGTCAGCCTTTTGATGAAAATGTAACAAAGACAACGTTTATTTTTACACATAATCTGCATGTACAGCATGAATCATTTTTGATATGGGTATATCAAAATAAACTAACTGTGTAGTCGTTACCGCCTCCACACCACGTCTACATCACCCGTCAACTGATTTTGAGATTAGAAGACTCGGTTTCAATGTCAGTAGCTGAGTTACATCATGTGCATGGCTTCATTAACACTTAATGTATTTATTTACATATACAACAGACGTTTGATTATGCTGATTCCAACAAACATGGAATGCATCTCGGCCAAAGCGTCTCCACTGAACATCAGGTTTACTCCTCCTTGGTATGAATGTTATAAATGTTTGAGAACCCTCACTCTGCGACAGAGATCTGACCCCATATCAGATTCCACAGAGTCCATCATGTGGTGGGTGATGTGCTGCATGGAAGTTAGTTTTTATGTAAACAACAATAAAGTTGATTCATTTCCTGTGAATATCAACAGCGGCCGAGGGCAGTAGAGCTACCTTTAGATGGTTTAGTAACCCTGCTTTGTGAGAAGGGATCCTGGATTCCTACGGTCATGTGACAAGCCTCCACAGTCTGCAGCATCTGGATCACAGAGACACTGAGCCTCTGAATCAGCAGTTATGGGATATTACCACGTTCCTGCAGAAGGGCCTGATGAGGTTCCTGGTTTCTGCGGGTGAGATGAAGGTCATGCTGATGTTGTGATTCAGGACATCCCACATTGAAAGCCTTACAGACCTCAAAGGAAACTGACACGTGTGGCGGGAGACGCTCCCCTCCTGCAGGAGAACATATGTCTCATGTGTAGTATTAGTGATCGCAGCCCCAGGCCTGACTCCTCCCACAATCAATTCCCTTATTAGGAGCGCATTACATAAGGCTCCTGTTGTTCTGTGCTCACTCTTTGACCCCTGACCTCATACTTCGTCTACTGCCTTCTGTTCCAGCCTTGATCTCACATGTTGGCTGAACATATTGTGTGTTGGGACCTCATTGTTGTCCTGCCTAACTTTTGGGTATCATATTGTTTGAAAGCACCCAGTGGATATATTTTCAACTTATGCGTGCAAGTAAAAGCATTAAAGACATTAATGCAGAATGCAACATTTTAGCTGAGTATTGCTGTTTTGTAGCTACGGTAGGTAAGCCGTACTCTCTCAGTGTCGTCTGCTTCAGCACAAGTGACCTCAGCTCAGTTTCCCCAGTTTTGCTTAATTGATGTTGGGCTCCTAGTTATAGATGTGTTAGTTATCTTATGGTTTAGATTTTGTATTAAGGTCTTGGCTTAATCTGTTCTTTGTTTTATTGGTTTCAGAAACTTTCATTTGGCATCAATATCCTTTTTTCCCAGCAGCTCCAGTCTCTGCCCATTCCATTTAGATTACTTAGATAAAACATTTTGTCCATTCTTGTCAGAAATGATTCTGTTTCCCTGAAATTATTTTCACAACTGTTTTTAAGCTTCTTAGGACAGTATTTCCTGTGGTGCAATTCCCCAGGTGGCATTGCTCGTTTACCCACTGACTTTTTTCTTTTACATATTTAGTTCTTAAACACTCAGTAGCTACTTAAACCCTGTCGGTGGAGGCTTAGATTAGAAACACTTAAAGATAATGGATAACTGGATTTTGAAATTCTTAGCCTAAAGCCTCCGATCTTTAAGATGACAGCGCTGCGACAACATTTCAGAGTGATAAACAAATGTTTGATCTGTTTTTGCTTCATGCAAAACAAGCACACTCTGCTTTCTGAGAACTGAGATGACTCACTTGACATTTTGTGCCACTTCCCTGGAGTAAAACTTTAAAAGAAGAAACTCATTATTTCTCTAACAAATAAGTTAATTAAACTCCTCTATTTGGTCTGGCATGACCAGAAGCTAAAGGGGCTAATGTTGAATATTTCTGTATAGCTGATACAAGTTTCAGTTCCCTGAGTTTATGACTGAGATGTTACATTTTTGCATCTACAATGGTCCATAATTGTGTCCTGTGTTTAGGAGGTTTAATGCACGTTTCTAGCTTTCTTGTGCTAAATATATATATCCTGTCTATATGCTCTGCTAAACTACCACAGACCAGACGACTATAAAAGTCTTGCTTGGTGCCTCTGACAATGCAAGCACATAGGTGCTGTCTGATGTGGCCTCTCGTGTTGTTCTGGGTCAAACAGCCTGCAGCTCCACCTGCAACTTTTGAAGGGAACTTCTGGTGTAAATTGAAAGTCCCAGTACGTTTCTGCTGTTTGAAAACTGAGTTACAAAAAGCACTCAGAGTTGATTTATTCAGGGGAAGTACTCTCCACTCACATAGTATCTTTAGACAACGAGACACCTCAAAAACTATGATTTCAGCTTCCGAGACAGTATCAATCATGCTTTCAATTCATTTTAGCAGAAGCGTTTGATATGAAAGAGGACACATCTGCTCAGTCAAAGCTGTTGAGATGAAGCGTGCTGAGACAAAGAGGAGGACACCAGGCAGCAGCCACCAGAGGTCTCTACAGCTCAGAGCTGCAGCTCCTCGTTGCAGGATGTGAATCCATGTTTGAAGAACATGAAGCAGGCCACAGAGTTTATACTGGAAACAACCCCCCCCATACAAAACACACACAAGCCAGCCTGCACACAAAACATATGTGGACCTTTATATATTATACACACCCATAAATAAGTGTGAATATTTTCTCTCATTGATTATTAATCTCTAAGTCACCGAAGAGACCAGAGCTGCTAAAGTCCTCTTTATTCACAAGTCACAGCCGACAGGACTTAGATCTGTCTCTGCTCCACAGTCACACTAAACCAGTCAACCAGTCACAGTAAACCAGTCACAGTAAACCAGTCAGTAAACCAGTCAACCAGTCACAGTAAACCAGTCACAGTAAACCAGTCACAGTAAACCAGTCACAGTAAACCAGTCAACCAGTCACAGTAAACCAGTCACAGTCACAGTCCAACCAGTCAACCAGTCACAGTAAACCAGTCAACCAGTCACAGTAAACCAGTAAACCAGTCACAGTAAACCAGTCACAGTAAACCAGTCACAGTAAACTAAACCAGTCACAGTAAACCAGTCACAGTAAACCAGTCACAGTAAACCAGTCACAGTAGACCAGTCACAGTAAACCAGTCACAGTAAACCAGTCAACCAGTCACAGTAAACCAGTCAACCAAACCAGTCACAGTAAACTAAACCAGTCACAGTAAACCAGTCACAGTAGACCAGTCACAGTAAACCAGTCACAGTAAACCAGTCACAGTAAACCAGTAAACCAGTCACAGTAAACCAGTCCCAGTAGACCAGTCACAGTAAACCAGTCACCAGTAGACCAGTCACAGTAAACCAGTCACAGTAAACCAGTCACAGTAAACCAGTAAACCAGTCACAGTAAACCAGTCACAGTAGACCAGTAAACCAGTCACAGTAGACCAGTCACAGTAAACCAGTCAGTAACCAGTCACAGTAGACCAGTCACAGTAGACCAGTCACAGTAACCAGTCAGTAACCAGTAGTAACCAGTCAGTAACCAGTCACAGTAACCAGTCACAGTAGACCAGTAAACCAGTCACAGTAGACCAGTCACAGTAAACCAGTCACAGTAAACCAGTCACAGTAAACCAGTAAACCAGTCACAGTAAACCAGTCACAGTAAACCAGTCACAGTAGACCAGTCACAGTAAACCAGTCACAGTAAACTAAACCAGTCACAGTAAACCAGTCACAGTAAACTAAACCAGTCACAGTAAACCAGTCACAGTAAACCAGTCACAGTAAACCAGTCAGTAACCAGTCACAGTAACCAGTCACAGTAAACCAGTCAGTAACCAGTCACAGTAGACCAGTCAGTAACCAGTCCAGTCACAGTAAACCAGTCACAGTAGACCAGTAAACCAGTCACAGTAAACCAGTAACCAGTCACAGTAAACCAGTAGACCAGTCCCGCTCCGCACTGGGCGTGGTCAGGAGCCAGGTGATCTGCTCCGTTCCTGCCTCCACTGCCTCCACAAGTGTTTCTCTTTGGAGGAGTGAGCCGGGATACGTCCAGAAGCTCAATCAGAAGAGACTTTACCTGCAGCAGGTGAGAGAGAGAAGAACCCACCTGGAAGAGTTCCGGACCCGAACCTGACGCACAGAGACCCGGAGAGACCACCAGCCGGTCCGACCCTGAGAACCGCTGCGACGGAGAGAAAACATCTGCAATCATGAAGAAATATTCATATTCAGGTAAGCAAGTTGCTCTTTGTTTGATATGATCAGGTACATGTTTAAAGCTGGAGGTTCATCAGTGCTCCTCCACACAGGGACAGTCAAACATGGCCAACACAAGGCTCACACAGTACAGTACATTACATTACATTATATTACATTACATTACAGTACAGTACATTACATACATTTACATTACATTATATTACATTACATTATATTACATTACATTACATACATTACATTATATTATATACATTACAGTACATTACATTACATTACATACATTACAGTCATGTAGCAGACGCTTGTATTCAACATAGGTATTCAAGAGAACTACTAGTCACCAGAAGTCATAAGTGCATCTCCTTTCTTAAACAAGCATCTTAAAGCATAAACCAGAGCAAAAGTATAGTGCAGAGGCAGATTACTACGAATACAATAAGTGCAACGAACTGATAAGAAAATACTTCTGAACACCAAAAAGGGACCTTTAGATTTCACTGGGGGTGTATGCACAACTAATGAAAACAATAAGTAACCAAATGTAGGTGCTTTGTTAAGTTAAAAGGGTTGAATATGAATCAAATCAAGATTCTACCACAAAAGTCACAGTCATTAGACAATGCAATGTTTTAAAAATTTACATTACATTACATTACAGTCATTTAGCAGACGACTTACAATAAGTGTATTCAACATAGGTATTCAAGAGAACTACTAGTCACCAGAAGTCATAAGTGCATCTCCTTTCTTAAACAAGCATCTTAAAGCATAAACCAGAGCAAAAGTATAGTGCAGAGGCAGATTACTACGAAAACAATAATTGCAACAAACTAATACGAATACAATAAGTGCAGTGAACTGATACGAATACAATAAGTGCTACGAGGAAGGCTCAGGGTAGTACTTCTTTACTTCTTTACTTCTTGAAGAGGTGAGGTTAAAGATGGGCAGTGACTCTGCTGTCCTGAGGTCAGTGGGGAGTTCATTCCTCCACTGAGGGGTCAGGACAGAAAGAAGCTGTGACCGGGTGGATCGGCCGCACACATGAGTCTGTGTTTGTTAAACCTTTTCATCTCCAAAGGCCACATAATCTGTTCTAGTAGCCTTACACAGGTATGACATCATGACAGCAAGGTGTCCTCAGGCAGAATGTGTCCCGAAGAACATCATGGAGTTAAATGTACCCCTTGGTGTTTTAGAGTATGTTGTGACACTGAAACAGAGAACACATGGAGTGCACACAGGTTGTGCAGGATTCATTTAGCAGTTGGTGAAAGATTGTTCACTCAATCATCAGACGGTTTTGGTTGTTAATCTGTTTGATGGAAAGTTTTATGGTGCGCCTCATTAACTCCTCCCCACTAATACCCTGAAGGGTGACTTGATTTATGCATCAACGCGAGCCTGTTTATTCTGAGACTGGCTGGATCAGAGTGTGGTTGTTGCGAAATTGTGTCTTAAAAGACGCAGAGTTAATCTTAACTTTCTATTAGAAAGTTTGCAGCTTGACACAGATGTGTTGTGATTGTGCAGGTAAAGTGTAGTGTTTGCTCAAGGACCCTTCAGCAGAGACATGTTGGCTGCTTTGAGGCTTGAAGGACGGAGTCACAGAGTCCATCACTGCTGACTGAGTCCTCTATCTCCTTCCATCCTTCCTTCCTCTCTCCCCCCTTTTCTCTCCAGCACTGCCTACTATCACTTCCATCTTCTTGGCCTCCTTGCCTCCCTCTCTCCCCCCTTCCTCTCTCCTTCCTCCCCCTCTAAGCTCCGGCTCAGTCCAGAGTACACAACCCTATCCCGCGGAATGCCGACTTTCCCGGCTCCTCTTCCTAAAAGTCTTTGTGCGATGGAGCGTCTGACAGTTTTTCCGTCGGAGCCAAGTGCATGTTGGGTCATGCCACCTCTCCTCCTAATGTGTGTGTGTGTGTCTATGTGTGTGTCTGTGTGTGTGTGTGTGTGTGTGTGTGTGTGTGTGTGTGTGTGTGTGTGTGTGTCTATGTGTGTGTCTATGTGTGTGTGTGTGTGTGTGTGTGTGTGTGTGTTCTACCTCCGCCGTGCGACGTGTGTGGAGCTGTCACATTCTTTGTCAGAGCTCCACTCGGGGAATTGTCTAATAACAAAGTGTGTTTGTGTGTGTGTGTGTGTGTGTGTGTGTGTGTGTGTGTGTGTGTGTGTGTGTGTGTGTGTGTGTGTGTGTGTGTGTGCTGTGAAAGGCCCTCCTCTCTAACATGTAGGGGTGTTTGGACAAGCATCAGAGATGTGGAGTGGTGACTTTGAGTGAGGAAGGTCGGCCTGTGTGTGTGTTTTGTACGCAAATACCCTTACACACACACACACACACACACACACACACACACACACACACACACACACACACATGGTTGCATATCTCGCACATGTGAAGTTTCAGATTTAGACTTGATGTATTGAAATATGAGGGTATGTCCTTATTTTGAGGGGGGTTATGTGTGTGTGTGTGGTGTGTGTGTGTGTGTGTGTGTGTGTGTGTGTGTGTGTGTGTGTGTGTGTGTGTGTGTGTGTGTGTGTGTGTGTGTGTGTGTGTGTGTGTGTCTCTCTGTCTTCACTCATACACCCCTCACAGCTGCTCTTGGAGACGATCCCTGCCTTGTACACGACTCCCTCAACTCATCTGGATCAATGAGTAACCTGTACACACACACACACACACACACACACACACACACACACACACACACACACACACACACACACACACACACACACACACACACACACACAGTTATTACACAGTTATTATTTTCCAAGTAAAATCCTCCTGGTATGTGCTTTTATGTCCTACTCAAACACACACACACACACACACACACACACACACACACACACACACACACACACACACACACACACACACACACACACACACACACACACACACACACACACACACCCCTCATTCTACTACCTGTGTGACGAGCGCCTGCGTTAGGCTTTCAGCCTGTTTGCAGCGGGGAGTCAGCGAGGCTTTGATTCGGAGCCTAAAGCCGGTGTTGGATGGTAACTTGAAAGTGGAGCTATAAACTGTGTTGAGACATATTTGCCCTGTCATCTAGCAGAGCATGCCGAGGACGCTCTAACCCTCAATTTGGCTTCCTAGCAGCCTCCCAATAATGGACTAATAAGGTATTGGAGCACGTGGACCTGCACACGTACAGTAGACCACTCTGGCTGCTAGGATCTAACATAGTGGTGTCATCAACGTTCAAAACACCAAAATGTTGAATTGGTTTGATTTTGACTGATTCATCGTATCAGTAACTCTTCTCTCCTTCAACATGTTCCTGTTGTCTCTTCCTAAATGATCGCTTTCTCAACTGATTTTGTAGTTTTTTACCAACTGACCGTTAGTTAAACACAAATCATCTTATCAACCGTAACCCCGTCTCCACATGTGCATCGGGCTGTTGTAAGAGTGATATCTGTTTGTATTGTTTCCTAATCAAAAATACAAGAGCAAAGGTGTATGAAGTGGATTAAATGTTAGTTATACTATTACAAACATGTTGGTTATCTTCACCCTGAAAGCCCTTTCTCTTGTAACATTAAATAATGAAACAGACTGTTTGAAAATGTGAACATACATCTTACATCTCTCCTGCTTGTCCAAGTATGAAGGAAAGCAGCTAAATAGAGTGATTATAGCATGAAAAAACATGTTTTTTTTAACTTTACAGTATGAAAACATAGTAGGACTAACTTGTTCAAAACTGCAGTTTAGTGCTGCTCTATTTATTTATTTATTTATTTATATATCATCTACATGGATTGTCAGTTTATTCTGACACTCTGTCTGGGATATATAGATTTAACTTTAGTGTTTAAGCACAGAATCATGTATTTTGCCATCAAGTGCATATTTAAAACCTAGAGCGAAACTTTTCAGCTCACAAAATCAACGATCACCTTTGACTGAAATCAAGGACCACATGTTTAAAAATACTTTAGTTTTTATTGTGAACTTTATTAAGATAAATAGAGATTGACAAGGGTAGCAACGGTAACTAAGGCTTGTTCTGTCAACATTACTTTAGAGATAGATATCAAAACGTAGGTGGTTGGACACAGAGGATACATTAGGTCCACTCTGCACTATACTGTATATGTACATGTGCAGTGTCATTGATTCACTCTGGTATGTGGAGTTCCCCTGCTTGCCTTGGCCTTCGGTCCATGTCTTGTCTCTGCTGTTTGGTCCTCCCCTCTCAGCCGTGTGGAGCCTACTCTGAAAGGTCCACTCCGCTCTGTGTTTATCATCTGCAGCCAAGAATGCAGCTCTGTGATGCTGCAACAGGGAGAGAGCCTGTAAAAAGATAAAAGCAGGTTCTGATGTGTGGGGGAACATGTGCACCAACATCTAGACATGTGTATTAGAATGATTCAATGCATGGACAGGCACGTATTTCATATAGATGTATTAATCTAAATACTTATACCTTTCATTTGGGTTCATTGCAGCGTCCTCTGATTCATTTATAAACTTGATTAGAAAGTGTGTTGAAATCTCTTCACCTCTGTCGGCCGCAGAGCCAAACAGGAGAGAGAGACTCCTCTGTTTGGCACGACCAACCTTCTCCTGTCATGACACGAATGAAAATCTTTATTGCAAACACTTTCAGTGTTAGCGATTCATATCTGTGAGAGCTTACTGGAGTGGAGAATTTGCAAGATAATGCGTGTTTAGCTGCGTGCGAGCCTTATTGTCGTCGGCGTACAAACTCTTTATATTAGTAATAGCACAGTTGTGTCCAAGATAATCGCTCTTATTATCATGAACACTACCCGGGAGAAGAACAAACATTATTTATATGGGCTGAGCTGAACTGATAGTGCTTCAGTTTCAATTTGAACAACTTTATTATGCATGAGAGTTCAGAAACAGAAATGCAAAATTGATAAGACTAAGTGCAGGCAATTATGAAGACATGTAGGAGTTTTTTGTGACAGCCTGGTTCTTTTATACTCAAGCATATGCATTACTCACCGTATGTTTAATGCTTCAGTGTTGAGGTGGAATGACGCTTGTTTAGTTGTCAACACTTCTCTTTCTGACATTTCCCAACATGCACACACACACACACACACACACACACACACACACACACACACACACACACACACACACACACACACACACACACACACACACACACACACACACACACACACACACACACACACAACCACCCACTCTCCCAGTTGCTCACCTATGACATACAGTAAATACATGTTTCCTGGGGGAGTAACAGCCCATAAAGCTCTTTGGACAGACTGTGGGTTTAACAGCCTCTGAAGAAGGAAGGCCGATCCTTATCTGCTCCACCGGTATTGTTTTATAGACTGCCGCAGTATCCTGTCTCACCCTGGCATAAAAACACTTTCATATGATGTGATCTGCGGCTGGTGTTTGCATTGTGCGGAGAACAGAAAGGTGACTGTGTGCTTCGTCAGAGTGCTGCTGCTTCTCAATGAGCGTGGTGAGTGAGGAATAGTTTTCGTGTTGAAAGTGCAGAGGTAGGAAAAAGGTGTTGCCAGTTCATACCTTTTGGCGCCAGAACAACGGCCATTCATTTGGGAGGAGTGCAGTTCAGGGTCACGCACAGTGTTTTTTCTGTGACGTTTGAGTCTTGTGTATGAGTTGTGTGTTCGGTGTGGTCCTGACTCATTAGGAATACATCCAGGTAAAAAGGCCTTATCTGGGCTGTAAAAACAATCTTGAAAAATGTCTGTCTTGCTTTCTTTCTTTTCTCCACCCGTCTCTCCGCTCACAGCTCTTTCACAGGCTGAGTTGTGAAACGGTGTGTTTGCAGCGTCCCCTTAACATGTGTAATGAGGGCCATAAAAACACAATGGAACAGATGGGTGAGCAGAGAGACGGGGAGGAAGGGAACCAGGGATGAGTGATGTTAACGTTTCCACATTGGGATTTTGACTAAACAAATAATTGTGATATATGATAATCCTCCATAGTTCAAGCATCTTTTAGCTTCAGTAAATATGACATATTTCAAACTACAAAAAATCAGGGGTGAGGTATATTTACGAGGGATTTATAATTTGATCGCTCAAAAGTGGATTTTGCAGATACTATGCAATATGGAGGAGAGAGATGAACAGCATCAAAACTAGAGAAGAATGAAAAGAAGACACAAGAGATAAATGAACGATAAACACAGGGACACAGGATCAGAATTTATTAATAATTTCACTGTCTTTAATTAATTAAAAAAACCTCATGTTTATTATTATAGCACTGACCTTTGTGTGAAAATGAAATGCATGGAATTATTCATATTTATGCATCCATACTCTTAGCTCATGCATCACACATGGTGACATTTTTTATTCTTTTAAGGATCTTGGGTGCTCTCTACAGAGTTGCTAAATTCAATGTACATGTTTGAAATTTGGTTGGCAGATGTAAAATGTGGAGACGTAAAAAAAGCCTTCTTGAGGTTTACCATAAACCCAATACGAAGTCGGCCATTTTGAATGAGATTTTTAGGCCCTTTTTTTCACCTTTTACAGGCACAATATTTCATACTTTCACAAACTTCTCCTTCAGAATGAATCAGATTGACTTCAAATTTAGACAACACCATCTAAAGACCTTTGCTTCAAAGTTTTCATGTAACATTGTTGCTGTGACGTTGAAAAAGCATATTTTGCAGTGAAACCGGAAGTTGTTTTAACTTTAGCATACGTTGTGCAGGCATCATTGCACCCAGAAGAGTTCCTGTTTCAATGAACCGTGGATGCATCAGTGCCTCCGATGTGTGTAAAGGTTCTAAGGCCAGATCTGCAGTTTAAATTTGAATCTTAAGCATACTTTATACAGCATATGTTGTTATATGTCTTTACGTGGAACAGACATCAATGCATCTGCATGTCCACACAACTTGTCAGTAGGATGGGTGATGTTCGTAGATGGGTGTGGTCCAGGCAAGGACACAGGGAGAATCAGGGGTAGGAGATATCACAAGTTTACCACCCGGCTGGTGTAATCCCATCGAGATGGTCTCTACTTATTAAAGTATAAAAGAAAGAACCTCTCCCATCCCAGCGTTGTTGATCCACTTCAACAGTGTCTCCCACACAGTTGATTAATGTTTCAACCCAAACACCACCTAGCCCTGAAGGGAAGGATTGAAGAAAAGGAGGACATGCAAAAAGCGAGGAAAGAAAGAAAGGAGATCTTTCACCTCCTACTCACATAAGACACGGCGTGGCCTCCTTGTGCAAACACACAAATCTCAGGTAGTTGTGTGTGTAAAGGAGACAGAGCATGCAATATAGTGCGTGTTTTGTGAATCACTCCACCCTTGCATGTGTGTCTGTTTGCAGGCCTTCATGTGTGTGTGTGTGTGTGTGTGTGTGTGTGTGTGTGTGTGTGATAGCTCTTGTCTCTCAAGTACGTGAAGTGCTGCACCCTCTGCCCTCTGTTTACCTGCTCCGCTCACCTGAGACCAATAACTAATCAGTTGACATGTTTATCCAGGCGCATGCACTTGACCGGTCATGTACACACACACACACACACACACACACACACACACACACACACACACACACACACACACACACACACACACACACACACACACACACACAAACACGGCAGAGCACTCGACATCAATCAGTGGAGGCCTATAGCAAATACACAGATGGCCATGCATTCACTCTGATGCACAATATGACTCTCAGCTCTGCTCAAAGTACATTTTTTTTCCATAAGCATAAACACTGGTTTCATTCATTTCATGTGTGTCTTGTGCCTGTAATGACCTCTGTTGTACGTAGCAGTGTCATGAGGAAAGAATGACCTCAGAAGATTACCGGTCCCCTCGAGGGGGAAAAAGACATGGATCTTAGTGTTTTATGAAACCTTTTCAAGCTGTGTGTGTGTGTGTGTGTGTGTGTGTGTGTGTGTGTGTGTGTGTGTGTGTGTGTGTGTGTGTGTGTGTGTGTGTGTGTGTGTGTGTGGCCCCAGACAAGACTGAGCAGGTGAGCACACACACATGCACCTTGTTGCCAACATACAGTTTAACTTTTCAGGTGTCACTCCTTTAGTTTGTATCGAAGCTCTCTGATTGGCTGCTGCATATTTGTTCCCTTTCTGTCCGTCAGTACTTTGCCCTCTCTTTAAACCTCACGGATACCTGCAGAGTTGGATCAGATCTCTGTGGCGTTGTTGTGACTTCTGTGTCTTAGTTACGTTGTTGCGATGGTAAACTTTGGTTTGTTCCAAGCACTTTGTGTGTGTGTGTGTGTGTGTGTGTGTGTGTGTGTGTGTGTGTGTGTGTGTGTGTGTGTGTGTTCCCAGCTAGCAGAGTAAATAGGCACAGGCATGGTTTTTGGCTGCGAGGCTTTAAACACTTGGCTGGTTTGTTCCATCACGTTCCCGTACACTTACAGCTCCAGCACACGGAGATGTGCACGCACTATTACAACCGTCTGATGGTGGATTAATGATTTGCTCTTAAAGCAGGAAAAGGCCTCGGCTCTCTGACTGTTGCACCTTTTGACCGTCTGAATGCCCCGTTAGTGATTTAAAGAGTCTAACAAATGAGTCAATGCTTCCTCTCTGAATCAACATGAAGCCACGAGCTGCTATACTGACGTTTGAGTCGATTTTAGATCAATATTTACTGTAAAAGAAGTTAATATTAATGCTGGAATTTGGAGTCTGGAGTCGGAGCTACCGAAAGTCATTTTAGGATACTCACACTATTTCTGTCTCATTTTCCACCTGAATGCCATAAGTTTAAAACATGCTTTCAGCTTCAGTGCTTCGACGAAGTGCCTCGTTGAGTTTGCTGCTGCAGGTTATTCTGACCTGAACAACACACACACACACACACACACACACACACACACACACACACACACACACACACACACACACACACACACACACACACACACACACACACACACACACACACACACACTGACTGGTTCATTTTACTGCATTTAAATAATGAGAGTATCTCCACTTATCAAAGCTTCTCCTTTGCCAACTGTATTCACCATCTTCCTCTCTGCAAACAAAAAAAAAAATCTTTGAATAGATTGAATAGACTTTGTTTTATGTTTTGATTCATTAAACGTGTTACAGCAAATGCTGTGATGTAATTGGTGAAAAGTAAACAGTTTTGCGAACTGCATTATTCATTGAGAGAATAATAGCCTGTAATACATAACCACGACTTCATGAGCTGGAACAGCAGGAAAAGATGTTGGTTTATTAGAACTAATAGAATTGTTGCGGGTAACAAAGTGACAGGATGCTGTTAACAAATCAATTTTCAACTACAAATGTTGACCTAGGCGTTAGTTTAGCCGTTCCATCTGGCCAATCAAGGCGTAATGTGGCTTTGATTTGTCGGATTGTCTTTTTCATAAGTTGCAGGAGCTGTCGGACACAGTCCCTGAAATCCCAAAGTCAGAAAGGATTCTGATTCTGTTCGCTTATCACAGAAGCATTTCTTTAGAAAGATACTGGCAGACTCATATTTCTCACACTCAAGATACAGCGTAGTAAAATATGGCCTCACCTGCTATATATATTGTTGGGCTTTTAGTGTTAGAAGGACAGGGTTCAAAATACGGGGGCTCAGTTTGAGCTCCCCAGAAAGCCTCATATGAAATATTGAGGAAATGTTATTTTTTTATATTGTATATTTAGGTTCCTGACATAAATAATACTCTACTAGTAAAGCACATATCCCTGAAAAATATCCCAAAATACTTCAGAAAGGTTTCTGCAAAAAAAGATGGAAGCAGATCATCGTTTACAGTAGTTACTTTAATTTACTGTCCTTTTTCAAACATGAACACTCTCTCTGTCTCTGTCTTTGTCTCTCTGTCTCTCTCTCTCTCTCTCTCTCTCTCTCTGTCTCTCTCTCTGTCCATACACTGATTTGTGGCAGGAAGTATTTCCACCGGATGGGACGACTGAGTCACCAATGAGCTAACCTCCTTTAAACAGCACTGACTGGGCTGATGCAGACGACGGGGGGGGGGGTGGGTAGAATGAGTGTGTGTGTGTGTGTGTGTGTGTGTGTGTGTGTGTGTGTGTGTGTGTGTGTGTGTGTGTGTGTGTGTGTGACCTCAGAGTGATGCAGCAGCTTGTTATCGTGCCATCACCAGGAACAGGAAGCCATACATGTGAACCTTGTGGTGGCGCTAGAGGAGAAGTGAAGGGGATCACCAAAGTCTCGAGGGTTTATTGTGTGTGGATGGTGAAGATCTGCATCTTTGTGGCAATCCATCCAATAATAACAGAGATATTCCAGCCTGGAACAAAGTGGTGGAAAGACCATCTGCTCTCAGTGGAGCTGAATCACCCATCTGAACATACAACCACAGCAGCCTCCCTGTTTGGCTGGTCCTCCCTTGTGCAGTGGCTGGTGATTCAGCAGAACTGAACACACACACCCAACGCCGATCGATGCGAGATAACCGCAGCATTCCACCGGAGTCATGGAGCAGACCGTCGGACGAGAGGGGACGGCATTCCTCTGAACGCTGAACCAGCCAGAGTCACGTAGGACCCGGCTGTGGGCGTCAGAGCTGAATGAAAACACAGACCATCGGGTCTCTGAAATAACTCACCATAGTGGACAATCACCAGAACCGCTGTGTTTAACCAAAACAGAACCAGGTACCTGAGGTCATCACAGTGACCTGTGCGCCTGCTTCTTATCCTCAGTGGCTTCCTACGGTTGTCACTCTTTGAAAAGACAAAATCAATACTAGAAGATAACCTTGGCAACATTTTCCTCATTATTCTGCGATTAGCACTTACACTAGTTGCGTTCATTTACCTGTTGTGGTTACTATCTCTTCTCATCTGCGTAATTTCACATGATGAAACCTCCTATATGGTATTATGTATTATGTATATGTTTTCATGTTGTTTGTAGGCCTTTAGTGCCATAATATAATGTAAATTGATTCTTAATTTATTGATGTTACCGATTCGTGAATGACTGATGTCATGATATTAGGGCAACCTGATTGGCCTCATTTCATGAAATAATCATATTTCATGCATTTTGTCCCACATGCCACATCATCCTCCCAGTAATAGAAATGCAAACAAAGCACAAATTAAATTGAGAAAACGTGTCTGGCTTTCCTTCTGTAAACAAGTGGCAGTTTCTTGGTGGTCAAGCGGTAATAATAATAGCAAACTTTCAAATATCAGTTGTTTTTTCCACATAACAAATGCAGATTATTTGGCCTTGAGGAATGTGAGGTTACTGTTTTCCACGTGGCACTTATGCATGTTTTGTTGCATTATTAGTTCCAGAGTGTTAGCTCAAAAGCTCATTTCAAAAACAAAAACCTTCCACTCAGGACGGTCCTCTCTAAGTTTTCATATTTCTAAAAGTATTTATCTGAAATCATGTGTTGATGAATGTGTAACAGGACATCTGTTGATCTCCAGGAGATGTTACTAACTTGTCCTTCTGTCTTCCTCCTCATTTACAGGGAGATCTTCCAGCGCTCGGACACGGAGAACAGAGAGAGAGGGATCTGGCATCACCAGTCCCAGTAAGTAGACCGCACCGCTCTCACTTCCATCCATACAGTCTGCAAATCAAACGTAGTGCAAACATGCATTCAGTGCACATCTGGAGGACTGCATCGCGTTTCAGTCCATCCAGATTTGGTCATTGTCAAAGTCATACACTGCCGTCACCGGCTTCCATTGAATCCTTCACTGTTCCTGTAAAGTATGAAGTCAGTGTGTGTCACTGACCCTCAGCAGAGGGATGAGCTAACACAGGGGGCGGAGCCGGCACTGCTTCCTGCTCAGATAACAGCTGATAGCAGGTAGACAGCAGATCTCAGACGCAGAGATAAAGAGTTTAGGAGACAGAGGGGTGGCACAGTGCTCCATTAAGAAAGACATTTGTCTTTTGGTGCACATGCTGATGTCTGAGTCAACATGTCTGTGTGTGTTGTTTTTAGTCTGTGTGTGCTGAAAGGTGTGCTTCTTTCTTATCTACAGGAGACATTTTAAATCATTTCACATCAAAAGAAAAATGTGTGTGTTTGTGTTTTTGTCGACTAGAAAAGGAGTCCCAAGAAGACGAAATCATTTAATCAATAAATAATATTTAAATAACATAATGAGTACTTTTGTCGTTCTGGTATATCAAAACATTTCTTTGCTACTTCTTTAGCTACTTTTTGTTTTTTAGGTGTTTTCATCTTTTTTTTGGCAACATTTCTGCAATATTCATTAAATATATTAGCAATACTTTCTAAAAATCACATTTTCTGTATTTTCTGATGATGTTTCCCTTTAGGGTTTGTAATGTGCAATTACAAAATGTGCAAAAAAACCAACCCTTACAATTGTGTAATTCTTGCACTTCTGTGGAGTGTGTGTGTGTGTGTGTGTGTGTGTGTGTGTGTGTGTGTGTGTGTGTGTGTGTGTGTGTGTGTGTGTGTGTGTGTGTACAGTATTGGCATGCAAGCTGTGGCTGTGGCTCACCACTGAGGTATCTTCTACCAGTCGGATGGGCAAATGCCTTCTGCAGAATCAGCAGATAGAGAGAGACGAGAGAGACGAGAGGAGGGGGACTGAAGCACACGCACACACACACACACACGCACACGCACACGCACACACACTTAATATTGTTTTTTGCAGCACGCAAGCTCTGACTTGCAGCATGACATCATTTCCTTTCCTGTGCATTTTCACACCTTTTTATCAAAATGCATAAGAATCCAATATCCCCATTTGTGATCTTTAGGTTCTTGCACATTGCTTTTGTGAAACCGGCCCCAGGATGTGTTTTCATCACACAGACGGCTGACAGGTGACGAGACCGCAGACACATTCTGACAGTGCATGGTGGATGTGTGGGTTTCTGTGTAACGTATGTGCCCACACAGATCAGTATCTGGAGGTCATTAAATAAATAAAAGATGAGCTAGCACAGGAAAAAAAATGTTTTTCAGAGCAAATGAGATAACATGAGGGTCATTATTAGATATGAGTTAGCATGAGTACTTCCTCCTACACAGTGTAGTCTATAGAAACTGTGAATTACATTTGATCAATTTGAATCTGCCTAAATACCTACAGAAGGGCATTTATATATTATCTTACTGAGTGTACACAAACTCCCAAACTATGCTCCGCAAAAAATCTGTTTTATACCGGTTTCATTTTTGTCAGCTGTTTTTTAAGTTCTTGAGCTGCTCTGTGAGTGACAGACGGGCAATAATTCAGCAGATTCACATCACATACACACACACACACACACACACACACACACACACACACACACACACACACACACAGACACACACTAAAGCATACTGACAGACAGAAACACACATAGAGGGAGATATGCGTAAGCGGATGCTCACACATACAGGTTGTCTGTAATGCTTAAGGGTGAGGATAAGGCCCTGCCTGTCAGCAGACCTCCCTGATGTTTATGAAGTTGCCACAGGGTGTGTGTGTGTGTGTGTGTGTGTGTGTGTGTGTGTGTGTGTGTGTGTGTGTGTGTGTGTGTGTGTGTGTGTGTGTGTGTGTGTGTGTGTGTGTGTGTGTGTGTGTGTATATTTGCCTATGGAGGGAGATGCCCCGTACAAAACATCTGCCAACAGGGCAGATTTACGAGCCGGCAGGCGGGTGTTTGGGAGCATGCTTTACTGTAACCTCAACTCACACACACACACACACACACACACACACACACACACACACACACACACACACACACACACACACACACACACACACACACACACACACACACACACACACACACACACACACACACACACACAGGTCTATCCAACACTGTCTCTATTGTTGATCTGTGTGCGGCTAATTCCCGTTTGGCAGTCAGCAGATCCTGGTGTCCTGGTCACTCTCAGCTAGTGCTGATCCGTCAGAGGTGTGCATGTCTACAAGCTGAAACAACATCCGTTAGATTTTTCTTCCAACAGTGATTAAATTGATAACTATTGTAATATTTAATAAGGAACCAGCAAGCTGTTCTTGTACTCATATTTACTGCAATAAGCACGATTATTTCTTAGATCCGAAACAAGAACATCTCTTCCACATTTATTTAGACCTGACAACTTCACAATATTTGGCATATTGGCAGAAAATGTATTAATTTAATGTGTAAAATATTTCATAAACTGAAACCAGAAAAAGCTCCTCTCATCTCTGTGTTGTTTGGTGTGAAACATCACAGACTGTCTGAGTTGGACACGAACACCTCATGAGTCCTTGATTACTTGGAAGTGGATCCTTCCTCACACCTCCTGACAGGTTTTCAGAACTTTCTGCTCTGTAATTATGGCAACATGCAAACAATCAGAGTTACATGTTTTGGCCATTTGGGACCGCCATTGTGCACATTCTCCTTATGTCATCACCCGATGCACCAAAACCAGGCAGCTGGCTTTAATGAAAGAACTAATGAACACACACACACACACACACACACACACACACACACACACACACACACACACACACACACACACACACACACACACACACACACACACACACACACACACACACACACACACACTAAATGCTAACATGAATACACAAACACTTTGCACACACAGATCAGCATGCAATACACAAAGGCACTGCATTAGTGTGTGTTGCACGAGACGTCAGACGGACATGTCTGAGTGTGTTTGATCTCTCTATCAGAGCTCAGACGCTCGCCGTTTGACCTCTGACCCCCGGCGCAGTGTGAGGGACGTGCCAAAGGTCAGAAGTCATCTGAGTTTCCTGAACGCTGAGACGAGGCTTAGCAGCATTTCAGAGCGAGGGCTGTGGTTTCTCCGATCTCACTCACTAGTCTCTCTGTCTCGCTCTGTCTCAAGTTTTCAGTCTGAGTGTCATTTTTACCCACAATGCTCTCCTATGAAGTCTTGAAAACATTTTAGGGAAGTGTTTTGATAGAGTCCCCCCTCACTTCCACCTTGTATTGTTTCTGCATGTCAGTATTATTCCAACAGGCTATCATCCTTCCACACATTTACAAAGGCAGAGACCAGCTCATGAGGAAGTCTAGACGTATCTCTGGGAATGTCTTTCACTCCATTTTGACAAGTTTGCTGTTGGTATCAAATGAATCACGGCCTCACACACACACACACACACACACACACACACACACACACACACACACACACACACACACACACACACACACACACACACACACACACACACACACACAATGAACATCATGAGTAAGCAGGCGGGAGAGTTTTCAAGTCCAGCAGGTTATTTTAGTCTGTAAGGAGCCAGCCCATGTCACATGGCGGAGCTAATGGTTTCTATTTTCAAGATACAATGCTGCTTCAGTCCTTTGGTCTCATCAGAGGAAAGAGAGGGTAACAGAGAGAGAGAGAGAGAGAGAGACAGAGAGAGCTGCGAATGCAACATATGATAAGCACATGGCGATGTCGTAATTCTGAATTCATTAGCAAGACACACTGAAAAAATCAAACTGGGGAGAGGGAGGGAGAACAGAGCCCGAAAGGAAAGAGAGAGTGAGAAGAGGAGGAAGAGGAACAGAGGGAGGGAGGGAGGGAAGTCCAAAAAAAGAAAGAGAGAGGGAGGGAGGGAGAAAGAGAGTGGAGTCAGCGAGTAGACACTACATGTGGCTGTGGTGGGAGTTCTCTGGATATGGAGGGGGACAAATTCTCAGGTAAGACAAACGCTCTCCCATGTGCTTCTCCTCTGAATGGAAAACAAAGTGCAGCTTAAAGGTTTTTCAATCAGCGTTCTTTCTCCTGTGATCGGGAGTCTCTTCTGTACGAGCCTGCCTCTGCTTTCCCCTCCATGGTATTTTCCACTCTCTCATTCTGTCCTGTTTGCTGACTGCATGTTTTCTTTGGGGTTTTGGGAGCTGGAGCTGTGCAGGGTTGGTGCAGCAGCTTGGCTGACTTGTTTTTTGGGTTGTATCTGTCTTCATCTGTCCCGTGGCTCTTATGTCTCTGTGTGTCCTCCATCTCCTCCACCCTACTCTGTCCCATTGTTCCCAGTTAAAGCTTTTTGTCTCAACAGGTTGTCGCTCAGTTGCCATCTCTTCTCCATTCCCGTCTCCGTCTGCCTGTCTTTACATATTTTCATTTTCAAGTGTTGATTCGTGGTGAAGTGACACAGAAACAGGACTTATTTCTTAGACATTTTACTCCCCCCCTCTCTCTTTTTTTTCCTCCATCTGCATTCTCCCATTCTTCTTTGGTGTGAAAACAGGAAAGAGCTCTGTTTGAACAGTACTACTCTTGTCCCTTGTGGCTCTGATCCCGAGTCGGCCATCAGTCACTCCCTCCTTCAGCTAACAGGAGGGAGAAACCCTGCTTCAGTTTACCAGTCAGCTCAAATAAAAATCCTGACTTTTTCCAGACTGACGTTGGATCCTGTCAACAATATGCATACTGAACTGATAAGGGTTTGTCTGTTTGTTGTACATTATGCTAAAGTCACAAGTGTTAATGGTATTTTATCTGCCTGCAGCAGCAGCATGTGTGTGTTTGTGACCTGGCATAGCTTGTAGCACCCTCACAGTGTGTGAAATCTGGATGTAGGTGAGATCATTGACAAGTGTGTGATGGAGGAATCACCCTCCCTCCCTGCTCTCTCTCCCTCTCTCGTTGTGGCCTCTTGTCTCCAGACCTCAGCAGGACATACTTAGTCTATGTTTCTGTTTTGAGTGAATGTTCACCGGACTAAATCTTCATGTATACTTTCTAGTCTGTAGTGTGTTTGTATGTATGTCTGTGTGCTTTTGGGTCAGTGTGATGTTACGTGTGTGTGTGCACAGAAATAAGCGTTATGACCAAACCCGACCGTCATGTTCCTTCTCCTACTGAAAGTTTAGCACAACCAAAAAAACTATACCATTTCTTTAGTAGGAAAAATATCATGGTTGAGATTAAAATAACTATGTATAAGAAGTAAAACGTAGACAACAGAACAGAAGTATGGAAAACACGTCAAAATAAATCGACACCACTCTCCTTTTTAAAAGACCTGAGCCTCTGAGCTTTTTTTTTTTTTTACGTACTTCTTCATCATCCTCTCTGAACGTTGATTAATGACAGTTATTTGAAAGCCCAGTGTGTCTCCTACAGACGCTACAGAGTCTCTTGTATGTTGCTGTCAGACCCTGAGGGGCTTGACAAAGCGTTTGTCTGTGACGCCCTTAAAAATGAAAAATGGGCTGGATATTTAAATTATGCACAACAGTAGGTTATTGATTATAGCACAAACTTTCCGGAGCTTAGATGTTTTCAGCACTGGAGTTTGTGTGCTGTATTTGAGCAATTTACCCCTAATTCTAATGTTTAAATCTAATTATTTCCCCTTTTATTAGGGTGGTTATAACGGGTTGATGGCAACACAGTCCATCCAATATCCATGACGGTACACAGGGTCTGGATATTTAAAATAAATAATAATAATTATCATAATAATTATGGCTTTATATTGGCTTTATATTGGCTCACATCACATGTCATACAATTGTATTTAAAACAGAACAAAGAGTCCCATGTTATCTGGACATGTGTCATCAGGGCCACAAATCAATTCAGTTCACTTCTTTCTACTTTTCCTCCCCTCTGGTGTCGATGCTCATATGCAAGGCTGCCTTTGTTTCCTGTGTTTTCTTCCCACATGAATCAGAAGTGGTGACGCTCTCAACGGAAACTGTCCATCAGCCACACAGAGGCTAAGAACGGAGCCTAAAAGGGCTGACGAGTCCACATTTATTCCAGTCTCATCTGGGTCATCTGATGTCTCATGGGAGTCTGCGTGACTCATGACTTGTAGAGCCGCTTTAGATGACCCACATGAAGCTTTAAAGAACTAAAGAACTCTGAAAGATGTCAGTCACCTTTGGATCTGTGCTGGAAGTGGTCATGATTCATATGTAATGGACGCTTCCCCCACCAGGTGGAGGTGCTGAGTTGGGTTGATTTAAAAATACTCTCTCCGTTGTGTACACTAACACAAGACAACACATGCTGTTTTGAATATCACCCACTATAGGTTAACAGGGAAATTTCATTTAAGGAACTTGTGGCCATGTTTCTTCACGGTTGGTGCTGTTGGGCGAGTTGCCATGGCAATATGTGAGGTACAGCCGGAGCAACGAGGACGGCGACCACAATGCAGTGTGCTTGTTGACGTACTAAACAGTGTTATTAGATGAGTGGGAGACATCCGTGATGGAGGACAGCTGCTCTCTCTATTTAACACACACACACACACACACACACACACACACACACACACACACACACACACACACACACACACACACACATGTATGAAGCAGCATGTGTGCAGACAGTCCATACACTCACACACATACACCAGAAAACCACAGAGCAGAAGTTAATGAAGGGGGGTAATGCCAGCGTGTGTGTGTGTGTGTGTGTGTGTGTGTGTGTGTGTGTGTGTGTGTGTGTGTGTGTGTGTGTGTGCAGTGCAGCCATGTTTCTGACAGGTGCTGCATTTGATTAGAACTAGCAGAGCTGCTGTTTAACATTCGGTTAAGAACAGCTGCTGTCACTACAGCTGTGCATGAGCTTTAGAAGAAGCTACCTCACCATGTGGACTCTGGGGCCACGAGAGGGGTTTTCATATATGTGTGTGTGTGTGTGTGTGTGTGTGTGTGTGTGTGTGTGTGTGTGTGTGTGTGTGTGTGTTCTCAAACTGTCTGACCTGCTGCCCCATATGTTTCTTTACTACGTTTACAATTCAGCAAATAATGCAGATTCTTACACTTTAGCTGTGCAGGTTTAAACATTTTCAAAAATACTGCGATCCTCACTACAGCTGTAATGTAGTACTGTAGTACTGTACTGTAGTACTGCTGTACTGTACTGTAGTACTGCTGTACTGTACTGTAGTAGTACTGTACTGTAGTACTGCTGTACTGTACTGTAGTATACTGTACTGTATTGTAGTACTGTAGAGTACTGTAGTGTACTGTACTGTAGTACTGTAGTGTAGTTCTGTAGTACTGTAGTGTACTGTACTGTACTATAGCACTGTAGTACTGTAGTGTAGTAGTACTGTAGTGTAGTACTGTAGTGTAGTACTGTAGTACTGTAGTACTGTAGTGTAGTACTGTAGTGTAGTACTGTAGTGTAGTGTAGTACTGTAGTGTAGTACTGTAGTGTAGTACTGTAGTGTAGTACTGTAGTGTAGTACTGTACTGTAGTGTAGTACTGTAGTGTAGTGTACTGTAGTGTACTGTAGTGTAGTGTAGTACTGTAGTGTAGTACTGTAGTGTGTACTGTAGTGTAGTACTGTAGTGTAGTACTGTAGTGTAGTACTGTAGTGTAGTACTGTAGTGTACTGTAGTGTAGTACTGTAGTGTAGTACTGTAGTAGTACTGTAGTGTAGTGTAGTGTAGTGTAGTGTAGTACTGTAGTGTAGTACTGTAGTGTAGTGTAGTACTGTAGTGTAGTACTGTAGTGTAGTACTGTAGTGTGTAGTGTAGTACTGTAGTACTGTAGTACTGTAGTACTGTAGTGTAGTACTGTAGTGTAGTACTGTAGTGTAGTACTGTAGTGTGTAGTGTAGTACTGTAGTGTAGTACTGTAGTGTAGTACTGTAGTGTAGTACTGTAGTGTACTGTAGTGTACTGTAGTGTAGTGTAGTACTGTAGTGTAGTACTGTAGTGTAGTGTAGTGTAGTACTGTAGTGTAGTACTGTAGTGTACTGTAGTACTGTAGTGTAGTACTGTAGTGTAGTGTAGTACTGTAGTGTAGTGTAGTACTGTAGTGTAGTGTACTGTAGTGTAGTACTGTAGTGTAGTACTGTAGTGTAGTACTGTAGTGTAGTAGTGTAGTACTGTAGTGTAGTAGTGTAGTAGTGTAGTGTAGTACTGTAGTGTAGTACTGTAGTGTAGTAGTACTGTAGTGTAGTACTGTAGTGTAGTACTGTAGTGTAGTAGTGTAGTGTAGTACTGTAGTGTAGTACTGTAGTGTAGTACTGTAGTGTAGTGTAGTACTGTAGTGTAGTGTAGTAGTGTAGTGTAGTACTGTAGTACTGTAGTGTAGTGTAGTAGTGTAGTGTAGTAGTGTAGTGTAGTACTGTAGTGTAGTAGTGTAGTGTAGTAGTGTAGTGTAGTACTGTAGTGTATGGAAGCCAGGCTCTTTTCTGGTGATGTTTTCTCCTCCTGTGCTGTGGATTGCATTAGTCATTCTAGAGCGGCTCTCTTTCTGTGTCTCTCTGTTGCTTCCTCAGAGCTGTGTCACCTTTCCCACCTCTCCTCTGCTCTCTCTCTAGTTCAGTCCACCCCCCCCCTCTGTAGTCTTGAGCCAGGTAGAGCTGCTTGTTATGGGGGTTGCCATGTAAACAGAGCTGCAGTAACTAGCCAGTCACGTCCAAAGTATACACACATGTACAAATGAACACACAGATTCAATGCACGCACTCTAACACTCAACAAGCAGAGGTTTTACCTCTTCCAGATGGCTTATTTTATGTAGCCTGACTCATGGGTGAGCTGTCTGCATCGAGGCCCACAGAGCTCTTGTTGTTTTAGGATGAACTCTGCAGGAAGCCGAGGTTTCCTCTGTAGCTGATACTGGTAATGTTTAAAATAACAATGACTGTCTCAACCTCACGTGACCCGAAATGAATCACAGATCATTATTTACATATATATGTAACATATATGTACAAAATGGAGTGATAACGACATCCTTGGATTTGCATTAACAGGTATAATGTTACTTCATTGTTTATTTTTCACAATAACATTCAGTTTTGCATAAAGACTTAACATCAATCCAGTCTTTAAATGTATTTTTTTGAGCTTGTCATCTATATAAGTGCTGTAATTTTCACAGACCGATTAGTATTGACATAATTAAGATAAGATAAGATAAGATAAGATAATCCTTTATTAGTCCCGCAGCGGGGAAACTTACAGGATTTACAGCAGCAGAGAGGATAGTGCAAACAAGAGACATAGTAAAAAAGAGTAAGAGTAAATAAGCAGTAAAAACTCCACAATAACTCAAATATTATATATACAAACAGAATAACTATTATGTTGCACAGTGTATTTATATTGCAGAAGTGTTTTCCCCTTTCCATCTGCCACTTAACTGATGATGTAAACTGTGTTTTTTTAGTCTGCAGAGGTAGATGTGGTTAGATTTTGGTGGTGGATCAGAATCTGGTATTTCACGATGTTGTAAGAAGTAGGATTAGCTGTAGTTGGGAAATAAACCAGTTCAGGTGAGTCCTTGCGTCCCACTGCCCAGCGTGTGTTCGGTCAACATTGAGTTTGTTTCTTGGAGCTACATCTCAGATTCCAGCGAAGTCCGTCCGGACTGCAGGGGAGGGTGCAGACTGGCGCCGAGGCCTGTGGACCTGTCGGTGTGCAGATCGACCGCTGACATTAGGAACCTGCTGTTGCCGTGGCAATGCCCTAGCAACTGCCACGCCGGCTTGGCATCCGTTTATAGAAGTCGTCCTCTGCTCTTCTCATTTTCGAGCGGTGGTGGTCTGGGTTTCTTTAAACAGTCGGCGGCTGTCTCTGTCTTTCTTCATCTGCATCCTGCAGCGCAACATAACACCTTGCAGCTGCCTATTGAAAAACATAACAATAAACTAACGTACACCAAGCATGAGGCCCCAAAAGATTTCCGATCTAAGGGCATTAGTCATTTGCACATTTTAATGTTTTGTTTTGTTAGACATTGTAAAAACTAAATCCTACAGATAGCATTTCTATGATGAATTCATTCCTGGAGATATGATGTGTATGTTTACTGTCAGGCCCTCTGCATTACTTCTATAGAAGTAAACCCTTTAGTCATAAGGAAGATAATCATGGCACAGAAAGAAGAGTCTGTGTGGTGGAATTCACACCTCAAGAAGCTAAAGACATGACCTTGTATAACCTTTCATGGTCTTGCACACATTCAGGACCATAACACACCGAGGCTTATGTTCTGTTAATGACAGATTAAGACTGTTTTCAGAGCCGTGCATGGCGTACAGCATCACTATGACTGTGCTATGATGTGAATGGAGCTCTCACAGAAAACACAGTGACAGTTGTTACAGCAGATTGAATTAGCTCCGTCTGGGCTTGCTCGGGCTTGCAAGGAATATGCAGTGGAAGGAAGTGTGCTTTTTCTATGTGTGTGTGTGTGTGTGTGTGTGTGTGTGTGTGTGTGTGTGTGTGTGTGTGTGTGTGTGTGTGTGTGTGTGTGTTTTTCTTAGTAAGTAATGGGCAGATTCCATGCATGTGTTGCTTACCCAAGTGTGTGCATGTTCACAAATCTGTCGCCTGTGTGTGCACATGCATCTGAATGTGGGTGTGTGCCAGGGAGTGGAGGAATCTGACACACGTGTGCTGGGCAGGACTCGGTGTGTGGGTGGAGGGTGTGTCTGCTGCAGGATTCTCTCCATGTTTATTTCCAGATCTCGTTACTATATGCTACCACTAACACTGCTGCCACAGCCAACAGGCTTTATTTACAGGGGTAACACTGACCCCTGCTGGAGAAAGAGACGCAGTGTCAGATATCGTGGGGTTCATGCTTCAAGAAAAGAAGTTTGCTCAAATAGTAAAGATGCTAATATCTGGATGATACAATTAGATGAGTAAGACATCCCATCATAAGTGTCCCAGCCATTAAAAGATTTCACCTGTCCTGGCTTTTTAAAATTCCAGCTAAAGGTCCATTTTTCATGTTTTCCAGAAATATTTTGAGACGATGAGAGACATATTGTGGGCTACATGCTTTCCATGGTTCAGTTTGGGGGTAAATGTGGTGAAAGATTAAGCTCAGATTGCAGGTTTTGGTACAGTAAAGCCTCATATTTGTTTTTAAATCTGTGTGTTAGTGTGTGTTTGTGCACTCGCGCACATCTGTGTTTATGATTGGTAAACATGCCTAAATCAACAGAAAAACGCAAACCTCTGTTCCAACGTAAGCAGCAAATTGGCAGTAAGCTTTATGATTAATCAAACAAGGGACCAACGACTATATCTTCTTCTGTCGCTTTTCAGCTGGAAGGATTTATTACAGATCAAATCCACCATTATCTCTCTACTTTCTCATCTCTCCAAATACAATGTTCATTTCATGTATCTTCTCCTAGACGTGACTTTACACCAACGTTAACTGTAAGACAGTAGCCCCGCCCTGCACACACACACACACACACACACACACACACACACACACACACACACACACACACACACACACACACACACACACACACACACACACACACACACACACACACACACAGAGCCTCATTCACATGGTCATTAAGTCATTAGGCTACTTATTTATTGATGTCTGCCTCCAGAGCGACAGCCTGTCCTGACCATATTAGTCCATAGTATGATTCTGTCTCCTCTCTGGATTTATTCTATCAACTGTGACTTTTCTCTCCATCCATTAAAGATATGCTTGAATGGAGTGTTAGGGTTGCTTATTTATGTCCTTATAGGATGTCAATGTTTCCATAATCGACAGAGTAAACTTTTTTTAAACCTCCATGCGTTTCATGAGTTGCCCGGAGTGTGTTGGTCATGTGATCGGGCCTACAGGAAGTGCGATTGAATGTTACATGTGTATACTTGGACCAGCCCAGTCCAAAATGAGAGCTTTCACAGAAAGGATCCAGTCTGAGAGGAACGGCTGCAGAAGGGGAGGGGGTATGGAGGGAAGGAGAAAAGGGGGAGGGAAGAGGGAGAGCTAGGAGAGAGAGGGAGGGTGGGGGTTGTCATCGCTCGCTCATTCCAAGCTCTGGAAGTTGAGAGGGAGGAGAAGAGGAAAATAAGTTGCTGCTTTAAGACAGAGAGGGTTTGGATCAGTGAGCGGCTCTACTTTGTCCCCCCCCCTCCCCTCCTCTCCATTGCATGGGCTCCTAATTTGGGATTTGTTTAAAAGCGGGACTCCAGCGCCTGAAGAAGACTTTTCCTTGCTGGGGAAAGGGAACCCTGCTCCCTCTCTCTCACATTATATATACACATCCTCACAAACTCCCCAAAATGTCTGATTCCACTGTCAACGCTCACTTGGAAGGGATCATATCAGACTTTGAAGGTTAGTCGCTGTCTGTCTGGAGCTCTGCTGCTCCACACGCTTTTCTTCTTCTTCTTGTCACTCCGTGGATAGGAGGCACTCTTTAACCCCGCCGTGAGGACAGTATAGATGGTTTCCATTGGCAGCTTTTGGAGAAAAAACCCAGCGAGTGTGGGGATC
Source organism: Anoplopoma fimbria (assembly GCF_027596085.1). Taxonomy (NCBI): domain Eukaryota; kingdom Metazoa; phylum Chordata; class Actinopteri; order Perciformes; family Anoplopomatidae; genus Anoplopoma; species Anoplopoma fimbria. The sequence continues at coordinate 1,183,539 of NC_072459.1, forward strand.
ACGTTGACGTCTGGCGGTGAGCTGTGGTGCTGTTTTGTTTTTACGCCTCTTTTACTTTTGTTGTGATGCACGATTGTTGGTGTGTATCTGAGGGAAACGGTTCATTCACAAAAAGGCGTGCAACTGATTTAGTCACACTTGAAAAGCAACCTGCATGACAGGGAGGCCGGAGGCTGAGCTCCCAGGAGACGGCGTCTGTGAGGGGAACACCTGGCTCCCCTCCCTCCCCTCCCTCCCCTCCCTCCCCTCCCTCCCCTTCCGTTTCATCTCTCTGCCCCTGGCCCACAGATCCCCCCCTGTCATCCCTCTCCTCCCACTCCTCGTCCCTCCAACTCCTCGTCCAACGGCTGTGCTTCCTCTTTCCTCTCTCTCAGCACCTCGTCCATCCTCACCTCCTCTCCCCTTATGCTGTCTCCTGTCTCTCACAGACACATAGCCATTAGAGAACGCATCCGCACTTGTCCCGAAGCTGCATCTCTGTCAACACCAGTTTGCTTGTGGTATGTGTTGTGAGTCTCTCTTTAGGTCTTTAAACCGATGGCTTACACAGAGCAACAGAGCAGAGAGATAAGTGGCGTTCAGAAAGGAGAGGCATCGGGGGGGGGGCACATGACTTCCATGTGGCTGGAAGTCATGCTTTTAGACATGTGTAGCACCAATATAATGGGTTGCTGTTGTGATTGTCAGCGGAGTGTGTTGCAGATGCAGCGGAGCGTGAGTTCTCAGCAAGTTGATGAGAATCAGGGTCAGAAAGTTCTCGCCTTACAGTAAAAGATCAGCTTTGACACATTCTACAATCAGAAACTCAACTACTATGAGATAAGACACTATAAAATACTTAAATAAACTGTTTTTGAAAAGATGGCTCCATGCAACTTTGCTCCTATGAGGCAATCTGCAAGAAGCATTGTTATGAATAAATTAATTCATATTAAAATGGTTACTATTATGAGTCCATATCATAATCAAGTAAATGTCACTCAAAAAGATTGTTTTTACTTTTTGCTTTTATGACAGCTAATCTTAAGGCGAGGCTGTGTAGCTATTGAGAGAAACCACACAACTTTAAACACAACACACCCTTTCTTAACGCAGTACACTACTAGTACGCTGCGACTGCCTTACTTGGTCTGGAATGACAAGGAAGCTGATGCTGGCTACTGTTAGCAATCTTTGATAGATATACTGTTGCATTGTGGATCATACTGAGTCAGTTCACTGACTTTATGACTGCTGTCCACTTGAACCTCAGTTATACTTTGTTTTACATTCATGGGGCCACGGTTGCTGCTGTTAATCAAACACATTGTCTGGGTAATATTCAGGTCAGGTTACAGTTGCAGGACCTTCTAGTTTAACTTTATTAATATGAATATCTATAGTGTGCAGTGTATGTATGAAAGCCTCTTTATTTTTGGATCATTTTCCATGGCTGCAGTCTTTGTGCTTTCTTAATTTAATATATAAAAATGCATGGTGGGATATCAATATGTTGTCTACAGTCATCCTATTACATTTCGATGAGTTAAACGTGTGAATTCAATACTTTCACATCATATGTTTGTGATTATTAGAGCTCTTTCAAATGTGACACTTGTGCCATTGAATGCTGCTGTAAACTATTCAGTTGATTTGTGAATGAAAGCAGGACGTTTTGTCACCAGTGAGAGGCTTTAGTTTGCCCGCATGAGGCTGATGACCTCAGCTGTGACCTCACAGACGGACTCAGATCATTGACCGGGCCGCTGGGTCTTCCGCTCAGCAGAATGACGCACACCAACATTCATACAGTGTCGTTTCTACAGCCCCTTGAAAGAGGCCTGTTGTCTGTCAAATAGCCTCTAGTGTTTCCCTCTTAAGTTAAACATATATAATGAAACGGTAAGCTCGGTTTTATATCCCATCAAACAGAAATGATAACGATAACTGGCTTGTATTTATTCAATTTCTAGCATTTGAACCCAAACCCTCTCTCTTTTCTTTCATTTCTTTTCCCATCTTCCTCTCTGTCGCTCTCCGCTGCTGTTAAAGGCATTCACTGGTCCAGCGAAAGGAAATTCCACAGGAGTTGATTTCTGTGGTTGGTGAAAATGTCGGGGTAGGCAGTGGAGGAGTGGATGTGAGCGCAGAGCTTTTATCACTTAAAAAGAGGCCACATGAAACACTTAACCCTGAAACAAACTTGTCATTCCAGATTACCACTTTCTCTAACTGCTCTTGAGTCATATACACGACAACTTTAACAATCTCTTCTAAATTAGAGGACCCACTTTGTTTTAAGACAATTATCTTTTATGGTGACGGAGAGAGATTTGACAGAGGATCATAGTAGAATTTCAAAAGTCTTTTTAAAATGAGAAATGCCAATTAGCTGTGGTTTTTCATATTTTTTCAGGACCTAGTTGGTGCTCCATTACCCATAATACACTGAAACTGCTTTGGCGTAAATATTTCAACAGACCATTAACTGTGTAAGTTTGAGGTCAGTCTCGTGACTAAAGCCCACGAGGAGTCAAAGACACAGCTCGTTGTGTTAGAGGGAGGAAGTGTCTCCTGACTGAGGCCGATGAAAGCCGTCCTCTGGAGTCTCCATCCTTATCAGCTCCATCAGGACGCTCTATACTCACCGGCTCCGACAGGTTTCCTGCTCATGACGCCATCAGCATCAGAGCTTCTGGGAAGCACCGAGGGTCACTCCGAGGTAGAGTGAACACTGCAGCTCTTTGTTGAGATTTAAATATACTCCTTGCTGTTTTTCTCACTTCTGGACACGCGGAGTGAAGTCTGAACTGATGCCAACACAAGGCAAGGACCACAGAGTCATCAGCAGGCCTCCTGCTACGGCTAAAAACAAGTAGCCTGCGTTGAAAGGTTTTCTTTTGAACATTGAGTAGAACTTTTTCTGCAGGGAATGGAAAGTAAACCTAAAAAAGTGTGTTGGACAACTGTGGCAGAAACTTCTAGGAAATAGAGTTGGGCTCTAAGACTATATTTAAAAGCCAAATGTTCTTATTCCAGTGGTCCGGAGCACAATTAACCACGAGGAGCCTTTTTAGGGTTCTGTGGTAAACTACAGAACCTTTTTTTACAGACCGCTCAACATGTCAAACCGGCTACGTTGCACAATTTGGAGTTAAATGCTAGTCCTGGTGGACTCGTCGACACGTCACCAATGGTAACCATGGTAACAACAGATATGGTTCACGGAGCGGCTGTTTTATCAGAGAGGTCATGTGTATCTGTGGACTGTGAGGCCAAACAAACTGGTTGGTGACATTTCTTGTGTGCAGCCGGACATCTGCAGCTCTTCATCTAACAGCTTATTGTCCTTTTCTTTACCCACAAATATTTTCTTTGCTGACAAATTCATTATGCTTCACAGTATAAAGTCATCCTGTGTTTTACCAGTTAATTGCTTTTAAAGTGAAGCAGCAGTAGGAAACGTTTAATAGTGCATTGACGTGGTTTTGAGTGAGTGAATAAACTGTTATTCATTTTTATTTCATTACAAGCCTAACAGTAACGCTGTATTACACGCATGCCTCGTTTCCTGGGAGCCTCTCATGCAGACTAAGAGGCTATTGCTAAAAAACAATCATGAAAACAGCGTCAGATTTTGCACAGTATACCAGAATATTACATGTTGTCTGATGGCTGCAGTAAGTTTAGTAGCAGTTTGACATCATTCCTCACTAATACTGCAGCAATACTCAGTTTCTCCCCACAACGGAAGACGAAAGGCAGTACATGTCGTTGACCGGTCCAGCTCATCTGTCATGCTCAGAGAGGCATAGAGAATGTCCGTGTGGTGCTAATCCAGTACATGCTACACTGGAGAACAGCATCATCATGTGTTTTTATTTTTTTGGGGTAGTTTAATCATGTTTCAATGCGTGTTAGTTGAAAAACATGCTTGGCCGCGAAGTCTTCCTTATTTGGCAGTTCTGTCCGCGAGCAAGTTTACAGTACATCGCTGAGAATGGTCCAAGATTAATGAGGGTTTAATTCCAGGTTAAATGAGAGGTAAAGAGAGGTAGGGGGAGCTAACAGAGAGAGAGAGGGAGGACTAATGTTGACATTTGGTTCACATTGGTTCTCATTAGAATTATATCACTGCCATCGCCTCAGAGCAGCAGCAGCTTGGATACATCGAATGGCTTAATGGTTTAAACCTAAACAAAAAGGCAAGTAACAGAAGGGAGAGATATTAATGTGTGACCTCCCCATCTACCTTCATTCATACACACACAGATCCCAGAATGCAGTGCGCTATGACGTCAACAGAGGCGAGAGTTTGGCTTCAACCGGGGCCGACCAGGCTGTGTTTGCTTTACTCTACAGCTGTGTTTAAACACACACACACACACACACACACACACACACACACACACACACACACACACACACACACACACACACACACACACACACACACACACACACACACACACACACACACACACACATAGATGGGCTTCACTGTGTTGGGCTCTTTGTCACCACACACACACACACACACACACACACACACACAGTCAAACACACACATTTGAGTGGTTTGTGGCACTTCGAATATGCTTTTACATATTATATGGTATATATATACGCTCGTGCTTTTGCCACTGAAAGCTCGAGCATCACACATCATGAACGGTGCATGTAACGGTATTAAAGCTTCAGTAAATTAGATGCACCATTTGTGGTAAATTTCATGTCCATTTTACATTTAATTTCATTGTGACTGTTTTTTTCTTGTACTTGAAGAAGGACAGAGCACACAGACAATGGCAAACCTGTCTTCCAGGAAAAAGTCAACACAAAGCAACACAAAGAGCTTAGTTTCAGAGACAGATGAAACAATCTGTGATGGTGGAGAAGCAAACTATACAATGAGAGTTTGAATCTAAGTAGTTTTTTTTTTCCATCGCCTCTCTTTCTATTTTTTTCCTGTCGCTCAGTGGTGTAATAAAGAAGTGCCAACATTCTTCTGTATTCGAGAGGACTCACTGAGGCAAATGAACAAAAGACATGAGGACACATTACACCAGGGTGTGTACTAAATCTGTTTAACAAAGAAACATTGTGAAGGTAAGTCAACCTCACATCTGACACGGAGCTTATCATGGCCAGAGAAAAAAGATTTTTTATCAAACATCGATAACTAAAACAAAAGGCTGGTGGCACCTTACATTGATATGGAGGGAGAGGGCTGGTAGTGCGGGAAAGGTTTTGATAAAATGTTTGATGTGATTTTTCAGACACATATATTTTTTTGTTTTGTTTTCTAGAGTTGTCGTCAAAGCAGAATCATATCTTTAATGTTACTGTGAACTAATCCCACACAAAGCCAAATAGTAAGTATAGAGAAGTAAAAACAACAAGCTACAAAAACAGGATGTTTTTTTTTGTCATTTTACATTTGCATCAAAAACAGAAGTCCTGTATTAAACCTGCACCGTTCAAGGCCTCACATATTCATGCATTTGTTGTAATAATAATAATAATAATAATAATAATAATAATAATAATAATAATAATAATACATTTTATTCAAATTCAGATTTCATTTAAAATCATCATTAAGAGCTACACACTAAAAGCTTCAAACACACAGTTCTGAATATAAACCAAACACGGTGCATTTTGATTAAACACCATAAAACCATATTATAATGACTGTAATGTAGTGTAATGTAGTGTAATGTAGTAATATGTAATGTAGTGTAGTGTAATGTAATGTAATGTAGTGTAGTGTAGTGTAATATAATGACTGTAATGTAATGTAGTAATGTAATGTAATGTAATGTAGTAATATGTAATGTAATATAATATAGTGTAGTGTAGTGTAATATAATGACTGTAATGTAATGTAGTGTAATGTAATGAGTGTAATGTAATATAGTGTAAGTGTATAATATAATGTATGTAGTGTAATGTAGTAATATGTAGTGTAATAATAGTGTAGTGTAATATAATATAGTGTAGTGTAGTGTAATGTAATATAGTGTAATGTAGTGTAATGTAATATAATGTAATGTAATGACTGTAGTGTAGTGATGTGGTTTCTGGCTCAGAGGTCACTAGGTCAATAAATTGGAACTCTCGCGAGACGTGGTGGTTCGGTGATCGTCATGTCAACAGGTGTGCGAGATGTCCGAGTGATGACGTGACCAGTGTTTTAGTTTAACATCATTAACATCATTACTAACATCATTTAATAACGCATAGAACTACTGACGTCATGCTGTCGCGCTACGTCAAGCGTGTCAGATCCGGTAATTAGCATATTTATGTCTGCTCCTCGTGCTCCTTACAGTGACGTGTGTCTGTAGTCCTCAGGAGTGTGAGGCCTGCTGTCTGTGGTGCACATGTATGTTAGTGTGTCTGTGGTGCACATGTATGTTAGTGTGTCTGTGGTGCACATGTATGTTAGTGTGTCTGTGGTGCACATGTATGTTAGTGTGTCTGTGGTGCACATGTATGTTAGTGTGTCTGTGGTGCACATGTCTGTTAGTGTGTATGTGGTGCACATGTATGTTAGTGTGTATGTTAGTGTGTCTGTGGTGCACATGTCTGTTAGTGTGTATGTTAGTGTGTCTGTTAGTGTGTCTGTTAGAGTGTCTGTTAGTGTGTATGTTAGTGTGTCTGTGGTGCACATGTATGTTAGAGTGTGTGGTGCACATGTCTGTTAGTGTGTCTGTTAGTGTGTCTGTTAGTGTGTCTGTGGTGCACATGTATGTTAGAGTGTTCATGTATGTTAGTGTGTCTGTTAGTGTGCACACGTATGTTAGAGTGTCTGTTAGTGTGTCTGTGGTGCACATGTCTGTTAGAGTGTCTGTGGTGCACATGTCTGTTAGTGTGTCTGTGGTGCACATGTATGTTAGTGTGTCTGTGGTGCACATGTATGTTAGTGTGTCTGTGGTGCACATGTATGTTAGTGTGTCTGTGGTGCACATGTATGTTAGTGTGTCTGTGGTGCACATGTATGTTAGTGTGTCTGTGGTGCACATGTATGTTAGTGTGTCTGTGTCTCCTACACAACTAATACAACAGATTGTTTTGAGCTTTTTGTCAAATCAAGCAGATGTTAGAATTATTTTCCATAAGTGAATTAAATAGATGCACATCTGGTCCTGCTTGTGGTCTGCGTTCATGGAGAGTTATCTCTGCTTCATGTTTCTCACTTATTGGACTTTATTTTGGTTTTGCACAATTGTATTGCATAATAATCCTAAAATGCGTTCATAATGACTTCAGTAAAATATCATACAGATGTTGGAGCTGCAGCTGAACCCAGCAGCAGCATCTGTGTGAGCTCAGAGATCTTCTGGTTCTTGTCTAACGCTGAATGTTCTGTGTTCTCCAGCGCTGAAGCGGTCGTTTGAGGTGGAGGAGGCGGACTCATCCACACACTCTTCTCCTCTGTCCCGTCGGAACACCAACCCCCTCCGCTCATCCACCTCCTCCACATCCAGCCAGCGGAGCTACGACCTGAGCTCCCGCAACACCGACTACTCCTCTTCCAGATCCAGCCCCTCCGAGACCTCCAACCCGCGCTCCCCAAAGACCGGCATGAGGCGCATGGAGCTATCCGGGGGTCGGAACCCCGACGCAGCCTCGTCCCGCCGCACAGAGATGTCCATCGAGGTTTCCTCCAAGCAGATCGACAACTCACCCAGTGCTGGCATCGCCCGCTTCGGTCTCAAGCGCCCTGAGGTCAGTTTGAGCAGTCGGAGTACTCCACAGGACAGCTCCTCCACCTCCAGCTCCAGCTCCAGCTCCACAATCAGACGGGAGCTCAGCATTACACGGCCCCATGAGCCCCCCGCCCCGCCCAAGAGGATGGACGCCCAGCTGTCCTCAGCCCCGATCTCCAGGATCCCCGAGCCCCCTCAGAGAAGAGCAGAGGCCCCGTCCCCGGTCATCAGCCCGGTCGACGGGGCCTCCAGGAGGCCAGAGATGCCCGTCTTCAGGCAGCCGGACGGGTTGGTGCCAAGCAGTGCAGTGGAGAACAACAACAACAACCACCACCACCACCCGCCTCCTGCACCGAGTGCTCCCCTGCCTTCCCTGACTGACACAAGGGTGGAGCGGATGCAGTCCCCGGTCGCAGATCCTCCCTCAGCCCGACCCACAGACAGTGAGTACCGGCTCGGTTCACAATGTCTTATAAACTAACTCTTGTGTGCAAAGTAGCGTCCAGGAGTAATCTCTGTTTGTTGAAGTGATCTGCTCAAGGATGCATTTAGCTGTTTACCCACCACCCACACATTAAGGGGGATTTAACACCACCGCAACTGCCAGTCTGTAGGTGTTGCCCTCATTTGGCCTGCAGCATTAATCATCTCCTCTTATTATCCAGCCATGTTCGTGCACACGCACACACTTCCATGCATGCACATCCCTGCAAAAGACTGCAAATCATGCATTCTTTCATGGTTGAAATATCAAATTCACCACCAGTGCTTTTATTTGATAAGATAAACGCAGTGGTTATAATGAAGCCTTTGTCTTCCCATCAAGACTACCAACGTTATGTTAATCTCTACCCACAGGATGCATTCAGACTCTCTCACAACTTTGCAAAAACTCCGGTATTGCAATGACGGTTGACTCACAGATCCATTGCAGCATTGCAGCGTTTTTTTAAAAGGCCTCCTTATATTAAGATCTTCAGTTCTTCCAAGCCTACCGGACCAAGAGAACAGAGTTCTACCTTATTGCATAGTAGCTCTGGTCTGATAATGAACCCAGAGAATTTAACATGAAATATTGCAGACTGACAGGTAAGTCGTTGATGGGACAGTTTCATGCTGCATCAACAGGACATACTCGGGACCCATGTGAAAAAAAAAATGGCAATATTTGTATTATGAGACTGAAAATCAGCTGCAGGTTATGATAAATAATGACTGACATGGAGAGACAGGACCACGGCGGACACATGCATGAGGCGCATTACTGTGGGATCGCTGTCCCAAATGAAAAAGCCTTCCATTGGCAGCATATTTCATCTGGCATTCTCCTCCCCGCTTATCTCCGCTGTCTATGCTGCAGGGGCCTCGTAGCTCCAGCCTGTGCTCGGATTGTGACTGGTTGAAAGAAATACAAAAAAGAAAAAAAAGCAGTAGCGCTGTGGTGATAGGTCTGGCTATGCAAGACTAGTCTAGACCAACTGGGAATGTAGGTCAGGCAGGGTGGTGATGAGAATCCCAGGGCTGATCCCGGGACAGCGTTTAAGAAGTAACAGGCAAGAAACTGAATGGCCCAGAACGTGAATCAGCCACTGGTTGAAATCCCTTTTTAAATATAAAGTGTGTGTGTGTGTGTGTGCGTGTGTGGAGAGACACAGCAAGTTTGTTAGCTACTGATCTTTTCTTAATGCGTTTCATTTGTTTAGTCTGTTCATTGTTAGAAGTTATACCTCACTACTTTACTCATTTTTTTAAATGTAAATTGACACTAAATCCATCCAAAGTCTCTGCAGTGCAGACGGTGAGCTATTGATGAAATATAATATTTAAGTTCACCCCATGACCTTTCTTTTAGCGCCACCCTCAGGACAAACTCAGGAATTATTAGCAATGATGAATACCTAAATTGTCAATTTGTTTATTTAATCTGTGTAATAGATTGCAGCCTCTAGTGTCCATTAGCAGGCCTCTTGTTTTCATGTTTGGTTTAGTAGAACTGCAGGGTTAGGTTTATGGAGCATATGTTGCATATTTAGCAGCATGATTTATCTTTTCATTGTGTTAATTGACAAAGAGGCTATAATAGAGTTTGAGCTTACAACTGGTTTGTGTTATGTGGAAAACTATGCATGTGTTTATTTGTGATGCTTTGTATGGGGTGGCTTCTAAAGCGCCTTCCCCAACTGTTATCCTATTAAGTGTGAGTGTGAGAGAGACACACACACACACACACACACACACACACACACACACACACACTGTTATCTGGGTGTGTGACACTGTTATCTGGAGACAGCTGTGCTCATGGGTTGCTCGTACTGGTTGAGTAGTATCCAGGCGTAGGCGGCTGGGAGGTGATACATTCCAAATGTGGAGGTCATAAAACATTCAACATAAAAATAGAAAGCCTCCAATTTCCACTTTTTATGCTGCGTGTCTGTCTCTCTCTCTCTCCCTCCCTCTCTTTTTCCAGCAAGGGATTTCATTTATTTCTGGCTGAGGCTATTTCTTTCCTATAGTTTCTTAGGTATTGGTGAATCAGTCAGCAAATATGCATGCTAAATATCAGAAATGTGGAATTGTGTCAGGAGAAGGGAAAAGTGAGAGGATTAAGTCTCAACTTCAGCCACATTTGGCTCAGATTACCACCTTTCTGCTCATTGGTGCATGTGGAAAGAGGGAGGCGCTGCATGAAAGAAGCTTGAGAAGAAACAGTGAGAAGATAGTAGGTGGAGAGAGGGAGGGAGGGAGAAAAAGAGGAGGTCCAGTGGGCAGAAGGTTAGAGGGAGAAAAATGGAGAAAGAGTGTGATTTCCTGTAAAGACTGTCTGCTGGGAGGAAACAGAATAACAGAAGCCCACTTTAATTCCGCTCATTTGGGAGTAAACTAAGCTGACAGACCACACTGCTTTGAGGACTTGTCCAAGACTACAATTTACTTTCCATTTCCTCAACAAGTACACACGTTTTTTTCCCCACATAAATATTTATTATTTTTAAGAAGGGGAAAGTCTGTTTCTCTGTTGTTCACTTCACTGCTGGTGTCCGGTGGGACGCTGGCGGTGTGTTTTCATGTGTCCCATTTGGCCAATTAGACTGTTGCTTGAGGGCTCATGTGATGTTTCAGATCTACCTGTGTTTGTGTCTCTCTGCTCACATACAAGTATTCAACGTGTACATTCATATCCGCCCACAGATGACGAGGATAACAATGTGGCGGCTGTTGTAAAGTCTATGACACGCTCTGTTTCTCGGTTGATTTGTTGGCTAATCATGAGCAGCTGTGTGAAGTGTTGTTGTGTTACAACAGGATGTGAACAGACGGACACAGATTGATTCTTTCATCTGACCTCTTTTTGTCTTGGGGCTATTTTACTTGTTGAACAAGGCCATCATTTAAACACACTGGAGTCAGTTTGCATATTAAGCCAAATGCTCTATAAAGTGGTCTTCCATGAGAATCACGCAGTGCTGTGTAGAGTTGACTCCAGTTCACTTTGTTCTATTAAGCTGGGCAGAACTCTGACCTCTGTGCTTGGTGATTGAGGTCATTTCAGTAGATTAATACCTCACAGATAATGGATGACTTGGTGTTTGTACATGTCATGGAATAATACAACAGTGAGTATTTAGAACTCCCATAAATCAAATCATCTGAGAAATCCCTCAATTCTCACGCCTCTTCCTAAATGAGAAGGTGGCTGCATTAGAAAGGCATTTCCTTGCTAACACATATGAACACGTGCATTTTTTGTAAGTGGGGCCACACACGCCACCTGCAAGACCATGAACGCAACATAATCCAGTCCCGTTCCATCCTCCCACTGCCTCTCCATACTGACACTGACCACTGAGGGATCTCGGGGAAGTCATTTGAAGTAATCCCACCTTGTTTACTGGTCCAAAAAAAATGGTGTATAGCTCCTTTTTAGAAGATCAGTTGAATTTTAGCTCAGCAACTGCCAGGCTTTATGAAGAGGAGAGTTGAGCAAGGGAAGTTGATGGGGAAGTTGATGCAATGTGCTCTATTTAGTTAAGTGTTCACTTGTGGACTTAGTTTTTTTTTAAACACAGTCCTGTTGTTGTGCTGTGGAGTCACGCATTGTGAATTGGCCAATATTTGAGCGTAGCATTATGTCTTGTGGACATAAAAAATCTGAAAAAGAGGAATTTGTCATTAAGTATAGTCAGAATTTAGTAAGCAAATATGTAATGTAATATTTGATATCATGATTTTGTTTGTTTTCTGTGTTGTTGTTGTATATCCATTCAAAATAAACCTCTCTAAGTTTTGGACTGCTGCTATGAAAACAGCACTGCCTGTTTGTCATGGCTCTGGACTCCGTCACTCTTTCAGAGGAACATTTGATTATTATTTTCTAAAAGCTGAGTCAGCAACAGTTTTTAACGGTGACTCATTATCTTCTGATCTGCCGGGTCTTGTGCTGGCCTGCTGACTGCTCTCCACGTTCCACCACATTTAAATGGTATTCATCTCTTTCACACTAGCATAAAGGCCTTTTGATAGGCCTGCCTGGGACCTGGCTCGAAACAAGGACTTGTGCATGTCACGAGGGGTTGAAAATGATCCTGCTGCTAAATCGTTAATCTGTGTGTGGGTGTGTGCTTTGCATGAAACATGCACACAAAAACAGACTTCATGGTTCTGCAGAGCTAGCTCTTGTTCATCCATTTTTCTTGAACTTAAAATAAATACACTGTCACTTAACTATAGTTTATTAAACACAATTTCCAACACTATAGAAAGAATACAAAACCATAAATGAAATGCACCTTATTTAAGAATCATCATAGAAAAGCTGTCCTTAACAGACTATAGAAGCGTTCACTCATCCGTTTCATTTTGCGGTCAGAGCAATTTACATTCTCTTTATCTCCATCAGGCACAGGATGAATCACTCATTATAAGATAATATGTACATGCAAAGAAGCGTGAAACTTTATGATCTTGCGTGCATTGTAATATAGAATAAACCAGTTTTCTCAGTTCCACGACTTAAAACTAAAAACAGCAGATGACTTTTCTTAATTACAAAACTGTCATTTTGTAAATGCACATTTCAAAATATACACATTTATTGTGAAACACTTTCTTCTTGTTGTGAAAAATGATTCCAGGCAGGTAATATCCATGGTAACCTTGCCCTGAGTTATTTACAGCAGATGTCTCAAACAGTGACATGGAGTTTTTAGGTCTGCAGGGTTTCAGTTCTAGCAAACACCAGACCGTCTTCCTTTAACAGATTACCTCCTCATCTCTTGGTGAGGAAGATGTGCTGAAGTCTAGTCTGAAAGACTCTCAGCCCTTCACAACACAGATGGGGGACTTTTGGGCATTCATCACAAGTCATACTGAGCCTATATCTCAGTCTTAGCTGAAAAAACATTTACAAAATAACCTAATATAGCAGACAATAAAATACAGAAATATATGGACTTCAAACAAGAGAACAACAGGTGTCATACCTGCCTGATTCTGTTCCCAAACAACCCATAAGTCCTACTCTCTCTTGAAAGAAACACCAGTCACACCCTGGATTTGACAATATTTAGGAACATTACTCTCCCTCAATAATTCTTTTCTTTCGAAAATATAATCAAACATACGACAAAAAAGATGCCTAAAAGGATCAAAGCACGATCAATCCAATCATTTCGTCTGTTATTTTGTATGTTCCCTGGTCTGCAGTTGATTTGTGGTCTGTAGTTTTGTTGGTTAGAGGAGTTCTTTTCCTGGATCACAATAAACAGCAGCAGTCCAAGGGAAGCAAGTTCACCCCATGTGTTTGTGATGTGGAGAACATCAGCGTTGCTTCCAAAGCGGTTTCTGAGCTGCAGCAGTTGCTGTTGGTTTCCTCCCACAGAAAACTCTCTGATCTGTCTCAAGAGGTTGATAGTGATCCTGTAGGTATGATCTGGATCATATTCAGACTGACGTTGAATATGCTGTGTGATATAAACTTGGTCTATCCTCTGCCGTCCTGTGTTCTGCTCTCTGACACGAATTATGATCCGGTCCCTGTTTCTACCCACATACTCTCTTGTTGGAGGACGGGCAACATAAGGAGGAAGTTGCACGGATGTTTCTTGATAGAGGTGGCCAATAGTGAAGTACTGGTATACACTTCCTCGAGGCAGTGGCTCCAACAGTCGCTCAAAGTTGCCATAATGATGTGAGCCATAATCTCCTCTGTTCGGGTCAAAGGTCAGCCACATGTTATTGTTAGAATCAATGTCCACTGCGTTGGCAAACCAGTGAAGCAACACAAGACTGTGTGCGGGCACAGATTGATCAAAGTCGACTTCCTTCAAATCGTTGATTGAATCGAGGTGTCTCTGTACAGCCGACACAGAGGACAGGAGCAGGAGCAGAGCTACACACATCAGGACTCTTCCTGTCATCTTCATCATCCTGTAGAGAGATATTTAAAAAATGAATTGCTGACATGAGTGATCCATACTGTACATTCTCAATCTATACTATATATGTGGAACTAGAGATGCATCAAAATATAGTTTCCATGATTTGATCAGTCAGGTTCACATATGAACATTGAAACAGGTTTTGTTCTGTGTGGCTGTGTAGCAACAAGGCTGTAAAGCCTTGTGCAACAGCACAAAGTATATAATCCTGCGGGTTTAATAATAATGCTATTCTGTTTATTTCCTACTTTATTTCCTACTTTATATTTCTAACTAAAGATACATCACATTTTTATCAGTATTTTCATATTTGTTTTCATTCTGATGAATAGCTCACTCTAACAATTGAAAGTTTGCAGTGATCGTAACATAACTTGAGGTTAATTCTTCACCAATCATGTCGGGTGGTGCCCCAGTAAAAACATAAACCGGTGTTGAGAAAAAAGGAAGCGCTCACCTCAGTCAGTCTGCAGCCGTTAGGTGTCTGATCTCTTTGTTTGTGAGAGTCTGTGCCTCTCCTTTTTAGGTTTCTGTTTCTGTGTAAATCAAACTGAAAGTGTTGCAAAGGAGTTTCAAAAAAACGCTTTTATAAATAAACTTCCTTCCGTATTCACGGAGAGAGAATGAGTACTTCCTGTCAGTGTTTTGGCATTTATCAGTCTGTACAAATGCAAAAAGATGATTATTTTAATTTAAACTTTTAAAAGTATTGTAATGTACATGGAGGTTTACTGTTCAATATCTATTTTAATAGTAATCATATAACTCCCATGACTGTCTAATGAAGTGTCCTACCCCGTATCTGTGTCACAACACTTGATCACTTAATTCAAGTGAATTTGTCTCTTTGCCTTCATTAGACATTACACAGTAGAGTTTGACAGAAATTGTGGTTTGAAAGATGAGGATGACCTACAACAAAAAATCCCCTGCTGGATTTGAACCTATGACGTGGTGGTTTTAGATCAATGGTCATCAGGTCACCAAGGTTCTTTTAAAGTTATTACTGATTTATCTAATCGTATAGGACTCCCTTTCATAGCTTTTTCGGGCTTTACCAGTCATCTGCCTGTAGCAATGCAAAAAGCAGATTATCTTTATTCACAGTTTGTAAAGTATTGATGGTTTTTTGCTGATTTTATCCAATATTTTCCCATCCACAAAGGCTGATGTTTTCTTCCTCTTTTAAGAGTTTTAATACAAATTCTGGTGCAAAATAGTTGAAACTTTTTTAGACCCCCTTTTTTGACATTTAAGATTATTACTACATCACAATCTGCCAGTTGAACAATTGGCAACATATGATACACACGAGAGTTTTGTACTTCAAAACTGGAACCAGCAGATATCAACAGTCTGCTGAAATGTATCCGTCTGTTGTGTGGTTATCTGTAGAAAGAGGAATAGTTCAAGTTGTATCAACACTACAGAAAGAATACACAAGCTGTCCTTAACAGACCATAATGCCTTTCATTCTTTTTATTTATTTATCAATGCAATATACACTCACTTCATCCCTATCAGACACAGGATGAATCATCAGTGATGATACTATCATATTCTACATGGAGCATGACTCTGCTGCTTAATGTCCATGCCAGAGCAGTGCGTTATCATATACAAAACAAGACATTTCGCTCAGTTCAAATACTTTTGATACAACAAATTGACCAGATGTTTATACAATACACATAAACGGTAAACTAAGCAGTGACATGCATAATAATAATAACAACAATAATAATAATTATAATTATAAAGTTGTATTAATATCACAACTGACTCACAGGACACAGTGGGATATTAACTGCAATTTCATTGACATAATCATGAACAATCTGTTTTGTAGTCTATATGCAACCCCACCCGATCCTGATTTTGGCATCGTTTCTATTTGGGGTTTACTCCTTATTTTCACTTTATTGTTACATTAGACTTTAATATTTACACTCTTTATGATTGCACTCTCATTTTAACTTATCTCTAAACAAGAACAATAATACAGCACCCAATGCAATTAAGCATATGGTGACAATGCAACAAACACAACATTTACAACAGAACGACCACTGGCGGTTGTTCTGGGGTACTGAGGTATTGTGAAAGTGGGATTCTCTGTTCCAAGTCGTCCTGCTGGCATTTCGGTCTTCATAGTTATTGATGTTCAATACAACGTCATCTTGGTTTCGAAAACCTCTAGGAACATTGGTCTCTCTGGCCGAATTATCATCCAAAGGAATTCTTCTGTTTTTTGGTCTGCTGTTTTGTTGGTTAGAGGAGTTCTTTTCCTGGATCACAATAAACAGCAGCAGTCCAAGGAAAGCAAGTTCACCCCATGTGTTTCGGATTTGGGGAACATCAGCGTTGCTTCCAAAGCGGTTTCTGAGTTGCAGCAGTTGCTGTTGGTTTCCTCCCACAGAAAACTCTCTGATCTGTCTCAAGAGGTTGATAGTGATCCTGTAGGTATGATCTGGATCATACGCTGTACCAAGATTTTCAGAAGTGTCATAATGCTGTGTGATATAAACTTGGTCTATCCTCTGCAAATCTTGCAGTCCTGTGTTCTGCTCTCTGACACGAATTATGATCCGGTCCCTGTTTCTTCCCACATACCCTGATGGAGAACGGACAACATAAGCTGGAAGTGGCACGGATGTTTCTTGATAGAGGTGGCCAATAGTGAAGTACCGGTATACATTTCCTCGAGGCAGTGGCTCCAACACTCCCTCAAAGTTGCCATAATGATGTGAGCCATAAGCTCCTCTGTTTGGCTCAAATGTCAGGGAAATTATATTGTTATTATCTAAGTCCACTGTGTTGGCAAACCAGTGAAGCAACAAAAGACTGTGTTTGGGCACAGATTGATCAAAGTCGATTTTCTTCAAATCGTTGATTGAATCGAGGTGTCTCTGTACAGCCGACACAGAGGACAGGAGCAGGAGCAGAGCTACACACATCAGGACTCTTCCTGTCATCTTCATCATCCTGTAGAGAGATATTTAAAAAGTAATTGCTGACGTTAATCATCCATACTGTACATTCTCAATCTTTACTATATATGTGTAACTAGAGATGCATCAAAAGATAGTTTTCATGATTTGATCAGTCAGGTGCACATATGAACATTGAAACAGGTTTTGTTCTGTGTGGCTGTGTAGCAACAAGTCTGTAAAGCCTTGTGCAACAGCACAAAGTATATAATCCTGCGGGTTTAATAATAATGCTACCTTGCTCTCCACGACGCCACAGCCGCCCACACACATACAAATGACTTGGAGATATGCAGGCAAAGGAATTGTTATAACGTCCGTCTGTCTGTCCGTCTCTCTATCTCTGTCACTGTCTGTCTGTTTTTCTTTCTGTCTGTCTCTCTTTTTTCTCTCTCTCTCTCACTGTCTGTCTGTGGGGGCGGCTGTGGCGTAGTGGAGAGCAAGGTAGTTGATGATGAATGTTAGTTAGAGTCTGATGGTGGCACCTTGATGGTAGCCTGTCATCAGTGTGTGAATGGGTGAATGATATGTAACATACTACTGACTGTAAGTCGCTTTGGAGAAAAGCGTCTGCTAAATGACTCTAATGTAATGTAATGTCTGTCTGTCTCTTTGTTTGTCTTTTTTCAACAGTGACTCAGCACTACTACTATTAATACTATTACTACTATTACTACTACTACTACTACCACTATTATTACTACTACTACTACCACTATTACTAATACTACAACAATTTCTTCTCCTCCTACTATTTCTGATTAGACGGTTTCTTTTACTAAACCACTGATACTACAGTTTAACAGTTCAGTTTCCAGCTTTTTCTTCATTGTATTTCAGCTCTTTGCTTCTTTTGATGAAGCAGTTCAGCTTCCATCTCTGCCAGTTTTACAATTCAACTACCAGCTTTTTTTCAACAGTGCAGTTCTTGGCTTTTGGGCTTCCTCAGTCATTTGAAACTTCCACATTTTCAGCAATGCTCTGTGCAACGCATTTTCTGCAGTAAATGCATTTTCTAGTATTATTTATGCGATTGGACTTACTTTCTTTTTCAAATTAACCTCAAACGAACCCTAAATGAACCTCATTGATACAGCTGTCTCAGAACTGTAAATATATGCAACGTCTTCGGGCAGTAGCAGCCACACAGTCAAAATTTATTGCGAAATTTTCTAGTTTGATGTTATCGTTCCTCTTTCTCATCCTCCAAAGTTACAGTCTTCTTAGTATCAAACTTCCTTTAATGTTTCAATAGAAAGCATTTCCTTGTTGAGTTGCAGCAAAAGAAACACAAAGTGGAGAAAACACATCAAAGAGACTTGACTAATCGTGTGGAATAATGCCACCACACATACTAATTAAACAAAACCAGCGATCAGAAAATAAGAGAGCTCACCTGTGTTAGTCTGCTGCTGTCCGGTATCTGATCTCTGTGTTTGTGTGAAAGAACATACAACACCTTCTAGGTTACCGTTTCCCTGTAAATGAAACTGGTGAAACAAGTGTTGCTGGTGGTTAAAGGATGTCTGATTAAAACAGATTAATGGAGGACACTTCCTCCTTTCTGTAAGAAAAGAAAAGAAATGAAAAGAAAAGAAAAGGAACACTCCCTTAGTGTTTTATTTGAGTTTACACGTCGTGCCTTTTTTAAAAAACGCAAAAAGCTGATTAATTTAATCCACAGTTCTAAGAGAAATGATTCTGTAAAGTCATTTGAAAATTTTATGATCAGATTTATGATGGAAAGTTACCTTTGTCCTCTTGACTGCCTGCATCCATTTAAAGTTGCAGTACATGCATGTTCTATTTCATTCTTCCTGACTGGATAGCACTGGATATCTCCATCTCGCATATGCGCAGGTCGAGTAATTATACCAACAAAGTCACCTGTGACCATGCGATGACGTAGGGCGCACGCCCCAGTATAAAACCCTCACGTCATCACGCAATCTGTTCCTTCTATCTTCTCGCGGTTGAAGAACTGAAAGCAGGTCAACTTGGCTTGTCGCTTGTAGCTTCGTAACCCGAGGGTTGGTGCTTAATTTATTCGTCCACCAGAGGCTGCGGCAAGCTGCGAAGGACTTCAAGCTTATTATCCACTTTTCTTCGGACGGACAGCGGTGATCCCGCCATTACGGTTCGTACTGAGCACCTGCTAGACAGGTAAGTAGCCGGCGGATCGCCGGGCTCGCCAAGCTCATTGCTGAATTAAACGGGTGTATTTTGCCTCTTGCTGCGCTGTTTGCTCTCTGCTCTCGGAGAGACACAGCTATGGCGGTGAGTACATCGTTAGTTGGTAGGTTATTGATGTAACCTGGCCACACTTGTTAAGATAAGCAGTCATTTAATGTAAAGCTGCAATATCATAGCTCCTGTTTAGAAACGTTTGAGGAACTATCCGGCGCGGCCGCAGTAGTTTAGCCTATTTTGTTTACAAGACAGCGGCACTGTGCTTTCTCAGTGGCTGTCTTGAACCGTATACATTCGTGAATTCGTGTTTGATTTCAAACTTGATTTCTATAAAGAAACAGCTTATTTTTGGCTGTGTACTGTTTTTGCGTTACTCACCTAGACATGTTGAACTCGCATGTCTGTAACAACTGTTTGGTCCCCCTCCACACCGAGGATGGCCATGATCAGTGGCCGGCCTGTCTGGGAATCGAACACCTCAGGGCGGGCGTATCCGACGACCCTTGTTTGAACTGTAGTTTTATGCCACTGTCAGTGAGAATGGCTAGACTTGCAGAGATAGGCGGTAATACTGGGCTTGCGTCTGCTAGTGTGGCTGCAGACCCAACAACATCAAAAAGGCTCAGGGCAGTCTCACATGGGCCACCAGGAACAGTAAGAAAGGTTGATGCTTTGGCTTGCAAAGTAGACAGTCTTTCATCAGAGTTTGCTCAGATTAAAGAGCTTCTGCTCAATCTCCAGCCTGATAATAAGGGGCTAGCTCCTAGTGGTGACTCCGCCACAAGGGACTTGTCTTGTCAGGAGGATGATGTATTATCAACTGCAGCCTCCTGCAGTTTGTTTACAGATGAGGGGCAGAACGATGATAGAGATACATCCTCCAGGGCATCTGAGGTTTTTTCTCAGGGGTCTGATGGGGGCTCTTTACATGGATCAGAGGCTGGCCATGCCACAATGAAGCTAGCTATTCGGATGGCTTTAGCACGCCTGGGACTGGATGAAGCTCCTGTAGCAGCGGCTCCTTCCAGTGCTTTTTTCAGGCAGATGCATCAACCCTCTGCCTTTTCAGTACCTCTTTCTAAGCCCTATATTGAAGAGCTCCAGAAGTGCTGGTTAGACCCAAAATTGTTCTCCCATCACACTGACTGCAGGAACCTGGCTGCTATGCAGGACCCAGGAAGCTATGGCTTAGATCGTATGGCCCCAATCAAACCTACCATTGCTTCTCTGACAGTTTCACCAGATGAGGCTCTCGGACCTGATGCCCGCTGCCCCCGCCCTCAGTGTCGACTGACTGATGATCTCCTTACTAAGAGTTATAATATAGCAGCACGCATGGGACGTATTGGTAATTCATTCTCTCACCTTATCCTGGCTCTGTCCCAGAGCCTCCAGGAATCTGGTGTGGACTCCTCTGCCCAGACCCTAAGTGATGCCTCCCTTCAGGCTTTTGCTTTCATGTCTAGGGAGCTTGGAAGGTTGATGTCAACAGTGACGTTGGCACGCCGCCAGGTCTGGCTAGCGCAGTCCCCTTTGTCGGAGGGCTGTCGGCGCACCCTTCGTTCACTTCCAGTGGTTCCAGGTCAGATGTTTGGGCCAGCCGCTCAGCAGGCACTAGAGCGCAGTGTGACTGTGGTCAGAGATCCCGAAAAACACCTTGCCCTCAGGCAGGAAATTGTCGCACTGTTAGACAAAGAGGCAATCGAGCCTGTAGAGTGGCATACACGGCTCGGTGGGTTCTACTCAGTGTATTTTTTAATTCCAAAGAAGGATGGCGGGTTCCGCCCAATCCTAGACTTGAGAAAATTGAACAAGTTTTTAAAGGTTCTGTCATTTCGAATGTTACGACTGGCAGATGTTCTCCAGTCAGTTGTGTGGGGGGCCTGGTTTGTGTCAATAGACCTCAAGGATGCCTATTTCCACGTGCCTATTGCACCTTACCACAGGCAGTTCCTGAGGTTTGCCTTCCAAGGACAGGTTTACCAGCTCAAAGTGATGCCATTCGGTCTCTCACTGGCCCCTCGCGTATTTACAAGGTTCGTGGCAGCCGCCCTTTCTCCCATGCAAGCCAGAGGTTTGACAATTTTACCATACCTGGACGATTGGCTACTCATCTCTCCAACTGCACAGCAGGCAGTCAGAGATGCAGAGATGCTACTTGGTCATTTGAGCCAACTGGGCCTTACAGTGAACTACTCAAAGAGCAATCTTGCACCCAGTCAGAGGGTAGATTACCTGGGTATTACACTCGACTCACAGTCGATGAAAGCCGTCCTTTCGCAGAAGAGAGTGAAGGCTATTCAGCAACTTATAGGTTGCTTCCAGAGGGGCAGGGTTTTGAAATACGGCCTCTTTCTCAGCCTGCTGGGCATGCTGACAGCAGCAACCATGGTCGTCCCTCTGGGTCGTCTTTTTTTTTTACGACCCCTTCAAATCTGGGTCAACGGGCTGCACTTGGATTCCAAGTGGCACCGGGGCAGGAACGTCAGGGTTTCCAGCCTTTGTTGCCAGACAATGAAGCCTTGGAGAAGAACATTATATGTGACCAAGGGGGTTCCTTTGGGAGTAATCCTCCCGCCGAGAGGTGGTGGAGACAGATGCCTCCCTATTAGGCTGGGGTGCAGTCTGGCAGCGCAGGACCATCAGGGGCCGATGGAGCGCCAAGCAGAGGTTAGATCACATAAACATGCTCGAGCTCAGAGCAATATATCTGGCTCTGCAACATTTTCTTCCAGCACTGAAGGGCCGGCATGTTCTCATCCGGACAGACATCACCTCAGCGGTATTCCATATCAATCATCAGGGTGGCACCAGGTTCAGGCAATGTCTGAGAGTGTCACAACAGCTCCTTATGTGGGCATTTCCCCTCTTTCTGAGCCTCAAAGCCATTCATCTCCCAGGGGCGCAGAACATTGCAGCAGATGTTCTGTCCCGCCAAGGGCTGCCAAAGGGAGACTGGAGGCTCCATCCAGATGTGGTTGGAATCAAGAGTTTCTGTAGTGCCATCATGGGACTTGAAACTGGTATTAAAGTATTTATGTCTGCCCCCATTTGAACCATTAGGTCAGACAGAATTAAAATGGTTGTCTGCGAAGACAGCATTTCTGCTGGCTGTCACATCAGCAAAGAGAGTGGGTGAACTCCACACACTATCAGTGAGCCAGATGTGCATGCGTTGGTACCCGGAAGGTTTAAGGGTTACTCTCCTACCAAATCCATCTTTCCTGCCAAAGAGGGGCCTCCCTCACAGGTAAACCAAGCCATCAACTTGGCTGCATTCAGTCCACCGGCTTCATCTGACGGGGCAGAGGAACCGTCAGAGCTACTGTGCCCAGTGCGGGCACTCAAGACATATGTGGAAGTCACTGCCAGCTTACGCAAGACGGACAACCTTTTTGTCTGCTATGGGGGTTGTAAGCGGGGTGAACCCCTGTCAAAACAAAGGCTCTCTAATTGGATTGTGGATGTGATTCTCCACGCTTATAGGTCACAGGGCCTACCTTGCCCTAGTAATGTGAAGTGTCACTCTACTCGGAGTGTGTCCACATCCTGGGCAGCCTTGAAGGGGGTCTCTCTGCAAGAGATCTGTGCGGCTGCAACCTGGGAGTCTTCATGTACCTTTGCTCGCTATTACCGTGTCAATGTGGCTGCTCCTCATGCCATGACAGCGGCAGTCCTGTCAACGGCTTCCCTTGCTTAATGCAGTAAGCATTCCTCGTGACCTTGTGGGTATAAGTCATCCAGTGCTAAAGCACCGCCATCCGGCGGTCAGGAAGAATGAAATAGAACGAGAGTTACGAATGTAACTACGGTTCTATGAATTCTGGATGACCGCCAGATCTTGTCTGTCACTCGGAATCTGGGCGAGAAGATTCCGAAGGAACAGATTGCGTGATGACGTGAGGGTTTTATACTGGGGCGTGCGCCCTACGTCATCGCATGGTCACAGGTGACTTTGTTGGTATAATTACTCGACCTGGGCATATGGAGATGGAGATATCCAGTGCTAAAGCACCGCCATCTGGCGGTCATCCAGAATTCATAGAACCGTAGTTACATTCGTAACTCTCGTTTTATAGGCTGATTTCATGTAATTCGCCTGAATCGTGGTAAATCTGGCATGTTCCCTTTATTGGACAGTACACAGTAGAGTTTGCCAGAAATTGGGGGTTGAGAGTCAAGGATGAGCTGCAACTAAACCCCAATGATGTGCTGGGTTTAACATAATCATCAATCATCACAAGAACCATTGTTTGGGGTGAGATGTTAGTAAGATCTGGATTACGGATGAGGTGGGAGGGTGTTCCAGTTTCACCCCATATTGGCACAGTGATTGAATCATCCGAGGTTGTAGAGCCAGTTGCCATGTGATTAAATTCTGGTGGATAAGTTTCTGGACCATGAGTTTTTGGACTTGATGGTGGGGGAGACCTGCCAAAATACACAAGTGAAGGTTTGAACAGAAATTGGGGGTTGAGAGTCAAGGATGAGCTGACCAATGTTAATGTGTGCAATGATGTGCTGGGTTTAAGGCCACTTGATCACCAAGACGCCAGTTTTGTTGTGTTATGTTAATACTGATTTATCCAGTATTCCCATCAATAAGGGGTGATATATTCATCCTTTTTTAAAGGGTTTGAGCCCAAATTCTGGTGCAAAATAGTTGAAATGTTTCAAAGACCATGTTTTCAAGGCAATTGATATTTTATCTTGATCACAAAATTTCTCTAACAAATCCTTCTCTCTCTTTTCTTTTCTGACCAGATTAATGTCTCTTATTGATCTGATTTTATTTTTATTATTACAACTCAACTGCTCACAACCGACTCACGAGACATCAAGTGACATTAAATGGAATATCTTGGACTTAATAATGTTCAAACCGTGTACTCTTAGATTGTAACGACCCAGCTCATTTAGGGGAAATGAAGTAACATAAAACGTGATGTTTTAAGGTTCACAAAGTTATTTATTTACAAAAAGGAGCTCTTTAGATACACACAAGTTAACTTTCAATTCTAACTCTTCAACCAAAAATACAGGGAAGCACCACCACCTGTCCCTAGTGTTTATAACATACATTTCAAAGACATATATTTGTGAGGTCAGTTTTATATAAACTGACCTGGCCCCGTCCCAAGGGTGTGACTAGTACTTTGGACCAATTTGCATAAAATGCATTTAACAGTCAGGCATGAGAGGTATGTGGGGCGCTTGAAGAACAACAGCCACGCCTCGAGTGAAGCCTCGGCCCAGACTTTATACTCCTCCTAAAGAGCCTTCCTTCTTCTGATTCGCACATCAGACTTCCTGGAACACCAATCAGGTTCTTGGTCCAATCAACTGAGAGAGTCTCCACATATGCAATGTACTACAAACACACACACCAAGGCCAGAGCACAGGGGGAAGACTGTGGCTGTAACACCTATACTTTAGATCTGATACTGTACATGCATGTCTAAATGCAACCCTACGTAGACTGACCCAAACCTTTTAACCTGTTTGTTTTCATCATCTATACTCTGAACCACATTTTGCCTTATTTGCACCTTATCGTTATCTTAGACTTTAATATTTGCACTCTTTCCACTTTGTATTGCAACTGTTGCAAAGCAATTTCCTTTGCAATATATGAAGTTTATCTCATTTTAACTTGTCTCCAAACAAGAACAATAATATAGCACCCAATGCAATTAAGCATATGACACTGCAAACACAACTTTTACAACAGAAGGTACAGGTATTGTAAAAGTGGGATTCTCTGTTCCTAGTCGTCCTGCTCACGTTTTGGTCTTCATCATCACTGATGTTCAATACAACGTAACCTTGGTTTCTAAAACCTCTAGGAACATTGGTCTCTCTGTCCGAATTATCATCCAAAGGACTTCTTCTATCTTCTGGTCTGTTTTGTTGGTTAGAGGAGTTCTTTTCCTGGATCACAATAAACAGCAGCAGTCCAAGGAAAGCAAGTTCACCCCATGTGTTTGTGATGTGGAGAACATCAGCGTTGCTTCCAAAGCGGTTTCTGAGTTGCAGCAGTTGCTGTTGGTTTCCTCCCACAGAAAACTCTCTGATCTGTCTCAAGAGGTTGATAGTGATCCTGTAGGTATGATCTGGATCATAATCTGTCCCCATATTTTCATAAGTGTCATAATGCTGTGTGATATAAACTTGGTCTATCCTCTGCTGGGCTCGCCGTCCTGTGTTCTGCTCTCTGACACGAATTATGATCCGGTCCCTGTTTCCTTCCTCATACTCTAATGGAGGATCGACAACATAAGCTGGAAGTGGCATGGATGTTTCTTGATTGAGATTGCCAATAGTGTAGTACCGGTATACATTTCCCCAAGGCAAGACGTCCAACAGTCCCTCAGAGTTGTGATAAGGATGTGAGCTATAATCTCCTCTGTTTGGGTCAAAGGTCAGCCATATGTTATTGTTGGCATCAATGTTCACTGCGTTGGCAAACCAGTAGAGCAACACAAGACTGTGTTCGGGCACAGATTGACCAAAGTCGATTTTCTTCAAAGAATTGATTGAGCGAAGCTTTGGTCCAGCCGACACAGAGGACAGGAGCAGGAGCAGAGCTACACACATCAGGACTCTTCCTGTCATCTTCATCATCCTGTAGAGAGATATTTAAAAAATGAATTGCTTACATGAGTGATCCGTACTGTACACTATCGATCTCAATGTATTTGTAGCAAGAGATTCATCTAAAGGCTGTTTTCATGATTTGATTAATCTATTCATAATTTATTTTTTATTTGTTGCATATCTCACACTAAGGCATAACTAACGGAAAGGATGACAAGTATGTCTCAAAGCAATATTCAGGTGGCCATATGAGAACTGAAACAGGTTTTGTTTTTTGTTCGTCCTGCTCATACTGACCAGTAAGAGCATGGAATACACATTCCTCATTCTATGCAAAATATATTTGTAAGTTTATCTGAAATTAATTTGAGACTTCAACAGCGTGAGGTAATCAAATCAAGTATCTTCTAAAGTTACTGTCTATATACCAACTTCCCTTTCAAGAAGGTTCACAAAGAGTTAAATTCTTCACCAATCATCTGGATGAGTGCCAGTTAATACAAAAAACACACAATGTGCCACAGTTTATACTAAAAACACACAATGTGCCACTGTTAATACTAAAATCAAAATGTGATCATAGAATAAAGAGTGCTCACCTCCTTCAGTCTGCTGCC
Source organism: Anoplopoma fimbria (assembly GCF_027596085.1). Lineage (NCBI taxonomy): Eukaryota > Metazoa > Chordata > Actinopteri > Perciformes > Anoplopomatidae > Anoplopoma > Anoplopoma fimbria. The sequence continues at coordinate 1,210,071 of NC_072459.1, forward strand.
GTTAAGTATCCGATCTGTGTGTTTGTGTGAGAGCCTGCTCAACTCCTCTTAGGTTTCTGTTTCACTGGAAATGAAATTGGGTAATCAAGGGTTGCCTGTGGTTACAGGGAGTTGCATAATACAGTTGTTTCATATTTGGATTGTCTATAACACTAACTAAACAAAACTAGTAATCAGAAAATAAGAGTGCTCACCTGCGTTTGTTTGCCGTCCGGTATCTGATCCGTTTTTTTGTGAAAGTCGGCACAAAACCTTCTAGGATACTGTTTCGCTGAAAATGAAACTGTCTAATAATAGTTTGATTACTTCCTCCTTCCTTTATTCTACTAAAATAAAAACACCAACATCAGTGTGAGTATTAATTATAGTTTAATAAAAACAAAACCATGGATGAAATAAACCCGTTTTTTTTTTTTTAACTAAAACATTATTTATCACCACTCTCCTTAACAGACCATTTGTCTTTCACTTATTTCTTCCTACATTCTATCTCTAGAGTCAGGGAGAATCATCTGGGAGTCCTTACTGCTGGAGCATTGCAGTGTTGCCTGGATGAATCCTCAAGCTTAATGACCTCGCCAGAGCAATGCATTATAATATACCATTAAAGACATGACTCAGTTCAAATTCTTTTCAATAATTTAGATTTTATTCTATTATTAACAGACTGCAATTTAGCAGACAGCTTAAAAAGGTTTGAGATGGGTGTTTGAAGTATTTTTGGCATTTCATTCAAAGCATATATCTCTATCTTCACAGAACCCCATTAACAAAAAAAGATAATATAGTAAACAATAAAATTAAACGCATTGAACAGAAAAAAACCCTCGCCATTGTTCAGGAGGACTGAGGTGTCGTAACTGCCTGATTCTTTATTTTATTTTTTTACAATCGATTGATTTAATCTTGCTGGCTTCGTGGCAAGCAACACCGTCACACCTTTGTTTAGACAATATCTATTGTTGTCCCTCATTTCCCGTCGTCTAAATCCTCAATGATTTAAGAAAATGTATGACTAAACAAATGAAAAACAACACAAGAGGAATGCAGATCATTAAAGCATCATCCTCCTCGTTATTTTCACCATTTTCTGGTCTGTAGTTGGTTTCCAATGGGCAGCGGATTTCTGGTCTGTAGTTGTTTTCCGTTTGCTCGTTGTTTTCTGGTCTGTAGTTTTCCGTTGGGTCGTTGTTTTCTGGTCTGTAGTTTTCCGTTTGCTCGTTGTTTTCTGGTCTGTAGTTTTGTTTTCTGGTCTGTAGTTTTCCGTTTGCTCGTTGTTTTCTGGTCTGTAGTTTTCCGTTTGCTCGTTGTTTTCTGGTCTGTAGTTTTCCGTTTGCTCGTTGTTTTCTGGTCTGTAGTTTTCCGTTTGCTCGTTGTTTTCTGGTCTGTAGTTTTCCGTTTGCTCGTTGTTTTCTGGTCTGTAGTTGTTTTCCGTTTGCTCGTTGTTTTCTGGTCTGTAGTTTTCCGTTGGCTCGTTGTTTTCTGGTCTGTTTTCCGTTTGCTCGTTTTCTGGTCTGTAGTTTTTTCCGTTTTTGGTCTGTTTTCGTTGTTTTCTGGTCTGTAGTTTTTCGTTGGGTCGTTGTTTTCTGGTCTGTAGTTTTCCGTTTGCTCGTTGTTTTCTGGTCTGTAGTTGTTTTCCGTTTGCTCATTGTTTTCTGGTCTGTAGTTTTCCGTTGGGTCGTTGTTTTCTGGTCTGTAGTTTTTCGTTGGGTCGTTGTTTTCTGGTCTGTAGTTTTCTGTTTGCTCGTTGTTTTCTGGTCTGTAGTTTTCCGTTTGCTCGTTGTTTACTGGTCTGTAGTTTTCCGTTTTCTCGTTGTTTTCCAGTGTGTAGTTTGCCGGTGTGTAGTTTTCCGTTTGCTCGTTGTTTTCTGGTCTGTAGTTGTTTTCCGTTTGCTCATTGTTTTCTGGTCTGTAGTTTTCCGTTGGGTCGTTGTTTTCCGGTGTGTAGTTTTCCGTTGGGTCGTTGTTTTCTGGTCTGTAGTTTTCCGTTTGCTCGTTGTTTACTGGTCTGTAGTTTTCTGGTCTGTAGTTTTCCGTTTGCTCGTTGTTTTCCGGTGTGTAGTTGTTTTCTGATCCGTTTTGTTGGTTCAAGCGGAACCTTTCCTGGATCACAATAAACAGCAGCAGTCCAAGACCAGCAAGTTCACCCCATGTGTTTGTGATGTGGAGAACATCAGCGTTGCTTCCAAAGCGGTTTCTGAGCTGCAGCAGTTGCTGTTGGTTTCCTCCCACAGAAAACTCTCTGATCTGTCTCAAGAGGTTGGTAGTGATCCTGTAGGTATGATCTGGATCATAATCAGACTGATGTTCAATATGCTGTGTGATATAAACTTGGTCTATTCTCTGAGGAACTCGGCATCCTTTGTTTGGCTCTCTGACACGAATTATGATCCGGTCCCTGTTGCTACCCACATACTCAGATGTTGGGGGACGGACAACATAAGGAGGAAGTTGCACGGATGTTTCTTGATTGAGACTTCCAATAGTGAAGTACTGGTGTACACTTCCCCACTGCAGTTGGTCCAACACTCCCTCATAGTTGCCATAATGATGTGAGCCATAAGTTCTGCTCTCCGGGTCCAAAGTCAGGCTAATGACGTTGTTCTCGTCGATGTCCACTGCGTTGGCAAACCAGTAGAGCAACAAAAGACTGTGTTTGGGCACAGATTCACCAAAGTCGATTTTCTTCAAAGAATTGATTGAGCGAAGCTTTGGTACAGCCGACACAGAGGACAGGAGCAGGAGCAGAGCTACACACATCAGGACTCTTCCTGTCATCTTCATCATCCTGTAGAGAGATATTTAAAAAGTAATTGCTTACATGAGTGATCCATACTGTACATTCTCAATCTATACTATATATGTGTAACTAGAGATGCATTAAAAGATAGTTTTCATGATTTGATCAGTCAGGTGCACATATGAACATTGAAACAGGTTTTGTTTGATGTTATCGTTCCTCCTGCTCATACTCACAAGTAAAACTCAAGCCAGTATTGTGAAGGAATCCATAGTACTCATTCTGTGTAAAAAAAAAATGTATTTGTAAGTTTATCTGTTGTTAATGATGCTTCAGCACCCTGATTTAATCAAATCAAGTGAGTATCCTCCGAAGTTACAGTCTTCTTAGTATCAAACTTCCTTTAATGTTTCAATAGAAAACATTTCCTTGTTGCGTTGCAGCAAAAGAAACACAAAGTGGAGAAAACACATCAAAGAGACTTGACTAATCGTGTGGAATAATGCCACCACACATACTAATTAAACAAAACCAGCGATCAGAAAATAAGAGAGCTCACCTGTGTTAGTCTGCTGCTGTCCGGTATCTGATCTCTGTGTTTGTGTGAAAGAACATACAACACCTTCTAGGTTACCGTTTCCCTGTTAATTAAACTGGTAAAACAAGCGTCGCTGGTGGTTAAAGGACGTCTGATTAAAATAGATTAATGGAGGACACTTCCTCCTTTCTGTAAGAAAAGAAAAGGAACACTCCCTTAGTGTTTTTATTTGAGTTTACACGTCATGTGCCTTTTTTTAAAAAACGCAAAAAGCTGATTAATTTCATCCACAGTTCTAAGAGAAATGATTCTGTAAAGTGATTTGAGAATTTTAGGATCAGATTTATGATGGAAAGTTACCTTTTGGAGGCTTGACAGTAAGTGTGTCCTCTTGACTGCCTGGATCCATTTAAAGTTGCAGTACATGCATGTTTTATAGGCTGATTTCATGTAATTCGCCTGAATCGTGGTAAATCTGGCATGTTCCCTTTATTGGACAGTACACAGTAGAGTTTGCCAGAAATTGGGGGTTGAGAGTCAAGGATGAGCTGCAACTAAACCCCAATGATGTGCTGGGTTTAAGGCCACTTGATCACCAAGACGCCAGTTTTGTTGTGTTATGTTAATACTGATTTATCCAGTATTCCCATCAATAAGGGGTGATATATTCATCCTTTTTTAAAGGGTTTGAGCCCAAATTCTGGTGCAAAATAGTTGAAATGTTTCAAAGACCATGTTTTCAAGGCAATTGATATTTTATCTTGATCACAAAATTTCTCTAACAAATCCTTCTCTCTCTTTTCTTTTCTGACCAGATTAATGTCTCTTATTGATCTGATTTTATTTTTATTATTACAACTCAACTGCTCACAACCGACTCACGAGACATCAAGTGACATTAAATGGAATATCTTGGACTTAATAATGTTCAAACTGTGTACTCTTAGATTGTAACGACCCAGCTCATTTAGGGGAAATGAAGTAACATAAAACGTGATGTTTTAAGGTTCACAAAGTTATTTATTTACAAAAAGGAGCTCTTTAGATACACACAAGTTAACTTTCAATTCTAACTCTTCAACCAAAAATACAGGGAAGCACCACCACCTGTCCCTAGTGTTTATAACATACATTTCAAAGACATATATTTGTGAGGTCAGTTTTATATAAACTGACCTGGCCCCGTCCCAAGGGTGTGACTAGTACTTTGGACCAATTTGCATAAAATGCATTTAACAGTCAGGCATGAGAGGTATGTGGGGCGCTTGAAGAACAACAGCCACGCCTCGAGTGAAGCCTCGGCCCAGACTTTATACTCCTCCTAAAGAGCCTTCCTTCTTCTGATTCGCACATCAGACTTCCTGGAACACCAATCAGGTTCTTGGTCCAATCAACTGAGAGAGTCTCCACATATGCAATGTACTACAAACACACACACCAAGGCCAGAGCACAGGGGGAAGACTGTGGCTGTAACACCTATACTTTAGATCTGATACTGTACATGCATGTCTAAATGCAACCCTACGTAGACTGACCCAAACCTTTTAACCTGTTTGTTTTCATCATCTATACTCTGAACCACATTTTGCCTTATTTGCACCTTATCGTTATCTTAGACTTTAATATTTGCACTCTTTCCACTTTGTATTGCAACTGTTGCAAAGCAATTTCCTTTGCAATATATGAAGTTTTATTTCATTTTACTTATCTTTATAACTTATCTCTAAACAAGAACAATAATACAGCACCCAATGCAATTAAGCATATGGTGACAATGCAACAAACACAACATTTACAACAGAACGACCACTGGCAGTCGTTCTGGGGTACTGAGGTATTGTGAAAGTGGGATTCTCTGTTCCAAGTCGTCCTGCTCACATTTTGGTCTTCATCATCACTGATGTTCAATACAACGTCACCTTGGTTTCTAGAACCTCTAGGAACATTGGTCTCTCTGTCCGAATTATCATCCAAAGGACTTCTTCTATCTTCTGGTCTGTTTTGTTGGTTAGAGGAGTTATTTTTCTGGATCACAATAAACAGCAGCAGTCCAAGACCAGCAAGTTCACCCCATGTGTTTGTGATGTGGAGAACATCAGCGTTGCTTCCAAAGCGGTTTCTGAGTTGCAGCAGTTGCTGTTGGTTTCCTCCCACAGAAAACTCTCTGATCTGTCTCAAGAGGTTGATAGTGATCCTGTAGGTATGATCTGGATCATAATCTGTCCCCATATTTTCACAAGTGTCATAATGCTGTGTGATATAAACTTGGTCTATCCTCTGCTGGGCTCGCCGTCCTGTGTTCTGCTCTCTGACACGAATTATGATCCGGTCCCTGTTTCCTTCCTCATACTCTAATGGAGGATCGACAACATAAGCTGGAAGTGGCACGGATGTTTCTTGATTGAGATTGCCAATAGTGTAGTACCGGTATACATTTCCCCAAGGCAAGACGTCCAACAGTCCCTCAGAGTTGTGATAAGGATGTGAGCTATAATCTCCTCTGTTCGGGTCAAAGGTCAGCCATATGTTATTGTTGGCATCAATGTCCACTGTGTTGGCAAACCAGTAGAGCAACACAAGACTGTGTTCGGGCACAGATTCACCAAAGTCGATGTTCTTCAAAGAATTGATTGAGCGAAGCTTTGGTCCAGCCGACACAGAGGACAGGAGCAGGAGCAGAGCTACACACATCAGGACTCTTCCTGTCATCTTCATCATCCTGTAGAGAGATATTTAAAAAATGAATTGCTTACATGAGTGATCCATACTGTACATTCTCAATCTATACTATATATGTGTAACTAGAGATGCATTAAAAGATAGTTTTCATGATTTGATCAGTCAGGTGCACATACAGTGGGTACGGAAAGTATTCAGACCCCTTTAAATTTTTCACTCTTTGTTTCATTGCAGCCATTTGCTAAAATCGAAAAAGTTCATTTTGGTAAATTTATTCACCAAATTTATTAAAAAAGAAAAACTGAAATATCACATGGTCATAAGTATTCAGACCCTTTGCTCAGTATTGAGTAGAAGCACCCTTTTGAGCTAGTACAGCCATGAGTCTTCTTGGGAATGATGCAACAAGTTTCTCACACCTGGATTTGGGGATCCTCTGCCATTCTTCCTTGCAGATCCTCTCCAGTTCTGTCAGGTTGGATGGTGAACGTTGGTGGACAGCCATTTTCAGGTCTCTCCAGAGATGCTCAATTGGGTTTAGGTCAGGGCTCTGGCTGGGCCAGTCAAGAATGGTCACAGACTTGTTCCAAAGCCACTCCTTTGTTATTTTAGCTGTGTGCTTCGGGTCATTGTCTTGTTGGAAGGTGAGCCTTCGGCCCAGTCTGAGGTCCTGAGCACTCTGGAGGAGGTTTTCTTCCAGGATATCTCTGTACTTGGCCGCATTCATCTTTCCTTCAATTGCAACCAGCGTCCTGTCCCTGCAGCTGAAAAACACCCCCATAGCATGATGCTGCCACCACCATGTTTCACTGTTGGGATTGTATTGGGCAGGTGATGAGCAGTGCCTGGTTTTCTCCACACATACCGCTTAGAATTAACGCCAACAAGTTCAATCTTGGTCTCATCAGACCAGAGAATCTTATTTCTCATAGTTTGGGAGTCCTCCATGTGTTTTTTGGCAAACTCTATGCAGGCTTTCATATGTCTTGCACTGAGGAGAGGCTTCCGTCGGGCCACTCTGCCATAAAGCCCCGACTGGTGGAGGGCTGCAGTGATAGTTGACTTTGTGGAACTTTCTCCCATCTCCCTACTGCATCTCTGGAGCTCAGCCACAGTGATCTTTGGGTTCTTCTTTACCTCTCTCACCAAGGCTCTTCTCCCACGATTGCTCAGTTTGGCTGGACGGCCAGGTCTAGGAAGAGTTCTGGTCATCCCATACTTCTTCCATTTAAGGATTATGGAGGCCACTGTGCTCTTAGGAACCTTGAGTGCTGCAGAAATTCTTTTGTAACCTTGGCCAGATCTGTGCCTTGCCACAATTCTGTCTCTGAGCTCCTTGGGCAGTTCCTTCGACCTCATGATTCTCATTTGTTCTGACATGCACTGTGAGCTGTAAGGTCTTATATAGACAGGTGTGTGCCTTTCCTAATCAAGTCCAATCAGTTTAATTAAACACAGCTGGACTCCAATGAAGGAGTAGAACCATCTCAAGGAGGATCAGAAGAAATGGACAGCATGTGAGTTAAATATGAGTGTCACAGCAAAGGGTCTGAATACTTATGACCATGTGATATTTCAGTTTTTCTTTTTTAATAAATTTGCAAAAATTTAAAAAAAAAAATGAACTTTTTCGATTTTAGCAAATGGCTGCAATGAAACAAAGAGTGAAAAATTTAAAGGGGTCTGAATACTTTCCGTACCCACTGTATGAACATTGAAACAGGTTTTGTTTGATGTTATCGTTCCTCCTGCTCATACTCACAAGTAAAACTCAAGCCAGTATTATGAAGGAATCCATAGTACTCATTCTGTGTAAAAAAACATTTTATTTGTAAGTTTATCTGTTGTTAATGATGCTTCAGCACCCTGATTTAATCAAATCAAGTGAGTATCCTCCGAAGTTACAGTCTTCTTAGTATCAAACTTCCTTTAATGTTTCAATAGAAAACATTTCCTTGTTGCGTTGCAGCAAAAGAAACACGAAGTGGAGAAAACACATCAAAGAGACTTGACTAATCGTGTGGAATAATGCCACCACACATACTAATTAAACAAAACCAGCGATCAGAAAATAAGAGAGCTCACCTGCGTTAGTCTGCTGCTGTCCGGTATCTGATCTCTGTGTTTGTGTGAAAGAACATACAACACCTTCTAGGTTACCGTTTCCCTGTAAATGAAACTGGTAAAACAAGCGTCGCTGGTGGTTAAAGGACGTCTGATTAAAACAGATTAATGGAGGACACTTCCTCCTTTCTGTAAGAAAAGAAAAGGAACACTCCCTTAGTGTTTTTATTTGAGTTTACACGTCATGTGCCTTTTTTAAAAAACGCAAAAAGTGATTAATTTCATCCACAGTTCTAAGAGAAATGATTCTGTAAAGTGATTTGAGAATTTTAGGATCAGATTTATGATGGAAAGTTACCTTTTGGAGGCTTGACAGTAAGTGTGTCCTCTAGACTGCCTGGATCCATTTAAAGTTGCAGTACATGCATGTTTTATAGGCTGATTTCATGTAATTCGCCTGAATCGTGGTAAATCTGGCATGTTCCCTTTATTGGACAGTACACAGTAGAGTTTGCCAGAAATTGGAGGTTGAGTCAAGGATGAGCTGCAACTAAACCCCAATGATGTGCTGGGTTTAAGGCCACTTGATCACCAAGACGCCAGTTTTGTTGTTATGTTAATACTGATTTATCCAGTATTCCCATCAATAAGGGGTGATATATTCATCCTTTTTTAAAGGGTTTGAGCCCAAATTCTGGTGCAAAATAGTTGAAATGTTTCAAAGACCATGTTTTCAAGGCAATTGATATTTTATCTTGATCACAAAATTTCTCTAACAAATCCTTCTCTCTCTTTTCTTTTCTGACCAGATTAATGTCTCTTATTGATCTGATTTTATTTTTATTATTACAACTCAACTGCTCACAACCGACTCACGAGACATCAAGTGACATTAAATGGAATATCTTGGACTTAATAATGTTCAAACTGTGTACTCTTAGATTGTAACGACCCAGCTCATTTAGGGGAAATGAAGTAACATAAAACGTGATGTTTTAAGGTTCACAAAGTTATTTATTTACAAAAAGGAGCTCTTTAGATACACACAAGTTAACTTTCAATTCTAACTCTTCAACCAAAAATACAGGGAAGCACCACCACCTGTCCCTAGTGTTTATAACATACATTTCAAAGACATATATTTGTGAGGTCAGTTTTATATAAACTGACCTGGCCCCGTCCCAAGGGTGTGACTAGTACTTTGGACCAATTTGCATAAAATGCATTTAACAGTCAGGCATGAGAGGTATGTGGGGCGCTTGAAGAACAACAGCCACGCCTCGAGTGAAGCCTCGGCCCAGACTTTATACTCCTCCTAAAGAGCCTTCCTTCTTCTGATTCGCACATCAGACTTCCTGGAACACCAATCCGGTTCTTGGTCCAATCAACTGAGAGAGTCTCCACATATGCAATGTACTACAAACACACACACCAAGGCCAGAGCACAGGGGGAAGACTGTGGCTGTAACACCTATACTTTAGATCTGATACTGTACATGCATGTCTAAATGCAACCCTACGTAGACTGACCCAAACCTTTTAACCTGTTTGTTTTCATCATCTATACTCTGAACCACATTTTGCCTTATTTGCACCTTATCGTTATCTTAGACTTTAATATTTGCACTCTTTCCACTTTGTATTGCAACTGTTGCAAAGCAATTTCCTTTGCAATATATGAAGTTTTATTTCATTTTTACTTATCTTTATAACTTATCTCTAAACAAGAACAATAATATAGCACCCAATGCAATTAAGCATATGGTGACAATGCAACAAACACAACATTTACGACAGAACAACCACTGGCAGTTGTTCTGGGGTACTGAGGTATTGTAAAAGTGGGATTCTCTGTTCCTAGTCGTCCTGCTCACGTTTTGGTCTTCATCATCACTCATGTTCAATACAACGTAACCTTGGTTTCTAGAACCTCTAGGAACATTGGTCTCTGTGTCCGAATTATCATCCAAAGGACTTCTTCTATCTTCTGGTCTGTTTTGTTGGTTAGAGGAGTTATTTTTCTGGATCACAATAAACAGCAGCAGTCCAAGGGAAGCAAGTTCACCCCATGTGTTTGTGATGTGGAGAACATCAGCGTTGCTTCCAAAGCGGTTTCTGAGTTGCAGCAGTTGCTGTTGGTTTCCTCCCACAGAAAACTCTCTGATCTGTCTCAAGAGGTTGATAGTGATCCTGTAGGTATGATCTGGATCATAATCTGTCCCCATATTTTCAGAAGTGTCATAATGCTGTGTGATATAAACTTGGTCTATCCTCTGCCGTCCTGTGTTCTGCTCTCTGACACGAATTATGATCCGGTCCCTGTTTCTTCCCACATACCCTGATGGAGGATCGACAACATAAGCTGGAAGTGGCATGGATGTTTCTTGATTGAGATTGCCAATAGTGTAGTACCGGTATACATTTCCCCAAGGCAAGACGTCCAACAGTCTCTCAGAGTTGTGATAAGGATGTGAGCTATAATCTCCTCTGTTTGGGTCAAAGGTCAGCCATATGTTATTGTTAGAATCAATGTCCACTGTGTTGGCAAACCAGTAGAGCAACACAAGACTGTGTTTGGGCACAGATTCACCAAAGTCGATGTTCTTCAAAGAATTGATTGAGCGTCTTTGGTCCAGCCGACACAGAGGACAGGAGCAGGAGCAGAGCTACACACATCAGGACTCTTCCTGTCATCTTCATCATCCTGTAGAGAGATATTTAAAAAATGAATTGCTTACATGAGTGATCCATACTGTACATTCTCAATCTATACTTTATATGTGGAACTAGAGATGCATTAAAAGATAGTTTTCATCATTTGATCAGTCAGGTGCACATACAGTGGGTACGGAAAGTATTTAGACCCCTTTAAATTTTTCACTCTTTGTTTCATTGCAGCCATTTGCTAGAATCGAAAAGTTCATTTTGGTAAATTTATTTACCAAATTTATTAAAAAAGAAAAACTGAAATATCACATGGTCATAAGTATTCAGACCCTTTGCTCAGTATTGAGTAGAAGCACCCTTTTGAGCTAGTACAGCCATGAGTCTTCTTGGGAATGATGCAACAAGTGTCTCACACCTGGATTTGGGGATCCTCTGCCATTCTTCCTTGCAGATCCTCTCCAGTTCTGTCAGGTTGGATGGTGAACGTTGGTGGACAGCCATTTTCAGGTCTCTCCAGAGATGCTCAATTGGGTTTAGGTCAGGGCTCTGGCTGGGCCAGTCAAGAATGGTCACAGACTTGTTCCAAAGCCACTCCTTTGTTATTTTAGCTGTGTGCTTCGGGTCATTGTCTTGTTGGAAGGTGAGCCTTCGGCCCAGTCTGAGGTCCTGAGCACTCTGGAGGAGGTTTTCTTCCAGGATATCTCTGTACTTGGCCGCATTCATCTTTCCTTCAATTGCAACCAGTCGTCCTGTCCCTGCAGCTGAAAAACACCCCCATAGCATGATGCTGCCACCACCATGTTTCACTGTTGGGATTGTATTGGGCAGGTGATGAGCAGTGCCTGGTTTTCTCCACACATACCGCTTAGAATTAACGCCAACAAGTTCCATCTTGGTCTCATCAGACCAGAGAATCTTATTTCTCATAGTTTGGGAGTCCTCCATGTGTTTTTTGGCAAACTCTATGCGGGCTTTCATATGTCTTGCACTGAGGAGAGGCTTCCGTCGGGCCACTCTGCCATAAAGCCCCGACTGGTGGAGGGCTGCAGTGATAGTTGACTTTGTGGAACTTTCTCCCATCTCCCTACTGCATCTCTGGAGCTCAGCCACAGTGATCTTTGGGTTCTTCTTTACCTCTCTCACCAAGGCTCTTCTCCCACGATTGCTCAGTTTGGCTAAAAGGTCTAGGAAGAGTTCTGGTCATCCCATACTTCTTCCATTTAAGGATTATGGAGGCCACTGTGCTCTTAGGAACCTTGAGTGCTGCAGAAATTCTTTTGTAACCTTGGCCAGATCTGTGCCTTGCCACAATTCTGTCTCTGAGCTCCTTGGGCAGTTCCTTCGACCTCATGATTCTCATTTGTTCTGACATGCACTGTGAGCTGTAAGGTCTTATATAGACAGGTGTGTGCCTTTCCTAATCAAGTCCAATCAGTTTAATTAAACACAGCTGGACTCCAATGAAGGAGTAGAACCATCTCAAGGAGGATCAGAAGAAATGGACAGCATGTGAGTTAAATATGAGTGTCACAGCAAAGGGTCTGAATACTTATGACCATGTGATATTTCAGTTTTTTTTTTTAATAAATTTGCAAAAATTTAAAAAATGAACTTTTTCGATTTTAGCAAATGGCTGCAATGAAACAAAGAGTGAAAAATTTAAAGGGGTCTGAATACTTTCCGTACCCACTGTATGAACATTGAAACAGGTTTTGTTTGATGTTATCGTTCCTCCTGCTCATACTCACAAGTAAAACTCAAGCCAGTATTATGAAGGAATCCATAGTACTCATTCTGTGTAAAAAAACATTTTATTTGTAAGTTTATCTGTTGTTAATGATGCTTCAGCACCCTGATTTAATCAAATCAAGTGAGTATCCTCCGAAGTTACAGTCTTCTTAGTATCAAACTTCCTTTAATGTTTCAATAGAAAACATTTCCTTGTTGCGTTGCAGCAAAAGAAACACAAAGTGGAGAAAACACATCAAAGAGACTTGACTAATCGTGTGGAATAATGCCACCACACATACTAATTAAACAAAACCAGCGATCAGAAAATAAGAGAGCTCACCTGTGTTAGTCTGCTGCTGTCCGGTATCTGATCTCTGTGTTTGTGTGAAAGAACATACAACACCTTCTAGGTTACCGTTTCCCTGTAAATGAAACTGGTAAAACAAGCATTGCTGGTGGTTAAAGGACGTCTGATTAAAACAGATTAATGGAGGACACTTCCTCCTTTCTGTAAGAAAAGAAAAGGAACACTCCCTTAGTGTTTTTATTTGAGTTTACACGTCATGTGCCTTTTTTAAAAAATGCAAAAAGCTGATTAATTTCATCCACAGTTCTAAGAGAAATGATTCTGTAAAGTCATTTGAGAATTTTAGGATCAGATTTATGATGGAAAGTTACCTTTTGGAGGCTTGACAGTAAGTGTGTCCTCTTGACTGCCTGGATCCATTTAAAGTTGCAGTACATGCATGTTTTATAGGCTGATTTCATGTAATTCGCCTGAATCGTGGTAAATCTGGCATGTTCCCTTTATTGGACAGTACACAGTAGAGTTTGCCAGAAATTGGGGGTTGAGAGTCAAGGATGAGCTGCAACTAAACCCCAATGATGTGCTGGGTTTAAGGCCACTTGATCACCAAGACGCCAGTTTTGTTGTGTTATGTTAATACTGATTTATCCAGTATTCCCATCAATAAGGGGTGATATATTCATCCTTTTTTAAAGGGTTTGAGCCCAAATTCTGGTGCAAAATAGTTGAAATGTTTCAAAGACCGTGTTTTCAAGGCAATTGATATTTTATCTTGATCACAAAATTTCTCTAACAAATCCTTCTCTCTCTTTTCTTTTCTGACCAGATTAATGTCTCTTATTGATCTGATTTTATTTTTATTATTACAACTCAACTGCTCACAACCGACTCACGAGACATCAAGTGACATTAAATGGAATATCTTGGACTTAATAATGTTCAAACTGTGTACTCTTAGATTGTAACGACCCAGCTCATTTAGGGGAAATGAAGTAACATAAAACGTGATGTTTTAAGGTTCACAAAGTTATTTATTTACAAAAAGGAGCTCTTTAGATACACACAAGTTAACTTTCAATTCTAACTCTTCAACCAAAAATACAGGGAAGCACCACCACCTGTCCCTAGTGTTTATAACATACATTTCAAAGACATATATTTGTGAGGTCAGTTTTATATAAACTGACCTGGCCCCGTCCCAAGGGTGTGACTAGTACTTTGGACCAATTTGCATAAAATGCATTTAACAGTCAGGCATGAGAGGTATGTGGGGCGCTTGAAGAACAACAGCCACGCCTCGAGTGAAGCCTCGGCCCAGACTTTATACTCCTCCTAAAGAGCCTTCCTTCTTCTGATTCGCACATCAGACTTCCTGGAACACCAATCAGGTTCTTGGTCCAATCAACTGAGAGAGTCTCCACATATGCAATGTACTACAAACACACACACCAAGGCCAGAGCACAGGGGGAAGACTGTGGCTGTAACACCTATACTTTAGATCTGATACTGTACATGCATGTCTAAATGCAACCCTACGTAGACTGACCCAAACCTTTTAACCTGTTTGTTTTCATCATCTATACTCTGAACCACATTTTGCCTTATTTGCACCTTATCGTTATCTTAGACTTTAATATTTGCACTCTTTCCACTTTGTATTGCAACTGTTGCAAAGCAATTTCCTTTGCAATATATGACGTTTTATTTCATTTTTACTTATCTTAATAACTTGTATCCAAAAAAGAACAATAATATAGCACCCAATGCAATTAAGCATATGACACTGCAAACATATTCACAACAGAACGACCACTGGCAGTCGTTCTGGGGTACTGAGGTATTGTGAAAGTGGGATTCTCTGTTCCAAGTCGTCCTGCTCACATTTTGGTCTTCATCATCACTGATGTTCAATACAACGTCACCTTGGTTTCTAGAACCGCTAGGAACATTGGTCTCTCTGTCCGAATTATCATCCAAAGGACTTCTTCTGTTTTTTGGTCTTTTGTTTTGTTGGTTAGAGGAGTTTTTTTCCTGGATCACAATAAACAGCAGCAGTCCAAGGAAGCAAGTTCACCCCATGTGTTTGTGATGTGGAGAACATCAGCGTTGCTTCCAAAGCGGTTTCTGAGCTGCAGCAGTTGCTGTTGGTTTCCTCCCACAGAAAACTCTCTGATCTGTCTCAAGAGGTTGATAGTGATCCTGTAGGTATGATCTGGATCATACGCTGTACCAAGATTTTCATAATGCTGTGTGATATAAACTTGGTCTATCCTCTGTGAAGCTCGCAATCCTGTGTTCTGCTCTCTGACACGAATTATGATCCGGTCCCTGTTTCTTCCCACATACCCTGATGGAGGACGGGCAACATAAGGAGGAAGTTGCCTGGATGTTATTTGATAGAGATTGCCAATAGTGAAGTACTGGTAATCATTTCCCCGAGGCAGTGGCTCCAACAGTCCCTCAGAGTTGTGATAAGGATGTGAGCTATACTCTCCTCTGTTCGGGTCAAAGGTCAGCCACATGTTATTGTTAGAATCAATATCCACTGCGTTGGCAAACCAGTAGAGCAACACAAGACTGTGTTTGGACACAGATTGATCAAAGTCGATTTTCTTCAAATCGTTGATTGAATCGAGGTGTCTCTGTACAGCCGACACAGAGGACAGGAGCAGGAGCAGAGCTACACACATCAGGACTCTTCCTGTCATCTTCATCATCCTGTAGAGAGATATTTAAAAAGTAATTGCTTACATGAGTGATCCATACTGTACATTCTCAATCTATACTTTATATTTCTAACTAGAGATACATCACATTTTTATCAGTATTTTCATATTTGTTTTCATTCTGATGAATAGCTCACTCTAACAATTGAAAGTTTGCAGTGATCGTAACATAACTTGAGGTTAATTCTTCACCAATCATGTCGGGTGGTGCCCCAGTAAAAACATAAACCGGTGTTGAGAAAAAAGGAAGCGCTCACCTCAGTCAGTCTGCAGCCGTTAGGTGTCTGATCTCTTTGTTTGTGAGAGTCTGTGCCACTCCTTTTTAGGTTTCCGTTTCTGTGTAAATCAAATTGAAAGTGTTGCAAAGGAGTTTCAAAAAAACGCTTTTATAAATAAACTTCCTTCCGTATTCACGGAGAGAGAATGAGTACTTCCTGTCAGTGTTTTAGCATTTATCAGTCTGTACAAATGCAAAAAGATGATTATTTTAATTTAAACTTTTAAAGGGGTTATGCTGCGAACTTGTCTGTGAGTCATCAGGTATTTTTTTTTACAATACTACAACAATTTCTTCTCCTCCTACTATTTCTGATTAGACGGTTTCTTTTACTAAACCACTGATACTACAGTTTAACAGTTCAGTTTCCAGCTTTTTCTTCATTGTATTTCAGCTCTTTGCTTCTTTTGATGAAGCAGTTCAGCTTCCATCTCTGCCAGTTTTACAATTCAACTACCAGCTTTTTTTCAACAGTGCAGTTCTTGGCTTTTGGGCTTCCTCAGTCATTTGAAACTTCCACATTTTCAGCAATGCTCTGTGCAACGCATTTTCTGCAGTAAATGCATTTTCTAGTATTATTTATGCGATTGGACTTACTTTCTTTTTTCAAATTAACCTCAAATGAACCTCAAACTAACCCTAAATGAACCTCATTGATACAGCTGTCTCAGAACTGTAAATATATGCAACGTCTTCGGGCAGTAGCAGCCACACAGTCAAAATTTATTGCGAATCTTTCTAGTTTGATGTTATCGTTCCTCTTTCTCATCCTCCAAAGTTACAGTCTTCTTAGTATCAAACTTCCTTTAATGTTTCAATAGAAAACATTTTCTTGTTGCGTTACATTACATTACATTACATTAGAGTCATTTAGCAGACGCTTTTCATCCAAAGCGACTTACAGTCAGTAGTATATTACATATCATTCACCCATTCACACACTGATGACAGGCTACCATCAAGGTGCCACCATCAGACTCTAACTAACATTCATCATCCAGTCCACACCGATGGCCTTCAGGAGCAACTTGGGGTTAAGTGTCTTGCCCAAGGACACATCGACTGCCGAAGCCGGGTATCGAACCACCAACCCTCTGATTGGAGAACTACCTTGCTCTCCACTACGCCACAGCCACCCCAGCAAAAGAAACACAAAGTGGAGAAAACACATCAAAGAGACTTGACTAATCGTGTGGAATAATGCCACCACACATACTAATTAAACAAAACCAGCGATCAGAAAATAAGAGAGCTCACCTGTGTTAGTCTGCTGCTGTCCGGTATCTGATCTCTGTGTTTGTGTGAAAGAACATACAACACCTTCTAGGTTACCGTTTCCCTGTTAATTAAACTGGTAAAACAAGCGTCGCTGGTGGTTAAAGGACGTCTGATTAAAACAAATTAATGGAGGACACTTCCTCCTTTCTGTAAGAAAAGAAAAGGAACACTCCCTTAGTGTTTTTATTTGAGTTTACACGTCATGTGCCTTTTTTAAAAAACGCAAAAAGCTGATTAATTTCATCCACAGTTCTAAGAGAAATGATTCTGTAAAGTCATTTGAGAATTTTAGGATCAGATTTATGATGGAAAGTTACCTTTTGGAGGCTTGACAGTAAGTGTGTCCTCTAGACTGCCTGGATCCATTTAAAGTTGCAGTACATGCATGTTTTATAGGCTGATTTCATGTAATTCGCCTGAATCGTGGTAAATCTGGCATGTTCCCTTTATTGGACAGTACACAGTAGAGTTTGCCAGAAATTGGAGGTTGAGTCAAGGATGAGCTGCAACTAAACCCCAATGATGTGCTGGGTTTAAGGCCACTTGATCACCAAGACGCCAGTTTTGTTGTGTTATGTTAATACTGATTTATCCAGTATTCCCATCAATAAGGGGTGATATATTCATCCTTTTTTAAAGGGTTTGAGCCCAAATTCTGGTGCAAAATAGTTGAAATGTTTCAAAGACCATGTTTTCAAGGCAATTGATATTTTATCTTGATCACAAAATTTCTCTAACAAATCCTTCTCTCTCTTTTCTTTTCTGACCAGATTAATGTCTCTTATTGATCTGATTTTATTTTTATTATTACAACTCAACTGCTCACAACCGACTCACGAGACATCAAGTGACATTAAATGGAATATCTTGGACTTAATAATGTTCAAACTGTGTACTCTTAGATTGTAACGACCCAGCTCATTTAGGGGAAATGAAGTAACATAAAACGTGATGTTTTAAGGTTCACAAAGTTATTTATTTACAAAAAGGAGCTCTTTAGATACACACAAGTTAACTTTCAATTCTAACTCTTCAACCAAAAATACAGGGAAGCACCACCACCTGTCCCTAGTGTTTATAACATACATTTCAAAGACATATATTTGTGAGGTCAGTTTTATATAAACTGACCTGGCCCCGTCCCAAGGGTGTGACTAGTACTTTGGACCAATTTGCATAAAATGCATTTAACAGTCAGGCATGAGAGGTATGTGGGGCGCTTGAAGAACAACAGCCACGCCTCGAGTGAAGCCTCGGCCCAGACTTTATACTCCTCCTAAAGAGCCTTCCTTCTTCTGATTCGCACATCAGACTTCCTGGAACACCAATCAGGTTCTTGGTCCAATCAACTGAGAGAGTCTCCACATATGCAATGTACTACAAACACACACACCAAGGCCAGAGCACAGGGGGAAGACTGTGGCTGTAACACCTATACTTTAGATCTGATACTGTACATACATGTCTAAATGCTACCCTACGTAGACTGACCCAAACCTTTTAACCTGTTTGTTTTCATCATCTATACTCTGAACCACATTTTGCCTTATTTGCACCTTATCGTTATCTTAGACTTTAATATTTGCACTCTTTCCACTTTGTATTGCAACTGTTGCAAAGTAATTTCCTTTGCAATATATGAAGTTTTATTTCATTTTTACTTATCTTAATAACTTATCTCTAAACAAGAACAATAATACAGCACCCAATGCAATTAAGCATATGGTGACAATGCAACAAACACAACATTTACAACAGAACGACCACTGGCGGTTGTTCTGGGGTACTGAGGTATTGTGAAAGTGGGATTCTCTGTTCCAAGTCGTCCTGCTGGCATTTCGGTCTTCATAGTTATTGATGTTCAATACAACGTCATCTTGGTTTCTAAAACCTCTAGGAACATTGGTCTCTCTGGCCGAATTATCATCCAAAGGACTTCTTCTATCTTCTGGTCTGTTTTGTTGGTTAGAGGAGTTCTTTTCCTGGATCACAATAAACAGCAGCAGTCCAAGGAAAGCAAGTTCACCCCATGTGTTTGTGATGTGGAGAACATCAGCGTTGCTTCCAAAGCGGTTTCTGAGCTGCAGCAGTTGCTGTTGGTTTCCTCCCACAGAAAACTCTCTGATCTGTCTCAAGAGGTTGATAGTGATCCTGTAGGTATGATCTGGATCATAATCTGTCCCCATATTTTCATAAGTGTCATAATGCTGTGTGATATAAACTTGGTCTATCCTCTGCTGGGCTCGCCGTCCTGTGTTCTGCTCTCTGACACGAATTATGATCCGGTCCCTGTTTCCTTCCTCATACTCTAATGGAGGATCGACAACATAAGCTGGAAGTGGCATGGATGTTTCTTGATTGAGATTGCCAATAGTGTAGTACCGGTATACATTTCCCCAAGGCAAGACGTCCAACAGTCCCTCAGAGTTGTGATAAGGATGTGAGCTATAATCTCCTCTGTTTGGGTCAAAGGTCAGCCATATGTTATTGTTGGCATCAATGTTCACTGCGTTGGCAAACCAGTAGAGCAACACAAGACTGTGTTCGGGCACAGATTCACCAAAGTCGATTTTCTTCAAAGAATTGATTGAGCGAAGCTTTGGTCCAGCCGACACAGAGGACAGGAGCAGGAGCAGAGCTACACACATCAGGACTCTTCCTGTCATCTTCATCATCCTGTAGAGAGATATTTAAAAA